>NC_057400.1:11849221-12149221 GCF_019320065.1 Cervus canadensis
GATTCTTCCAATCCATGAACGCGGTATGTTTCTCCATCTGTTTGTGTCCTCTTTGATTTCTTTCATCAGTGTTTTATAGTTTTCTATGTATAGGTCTTTTGTTTCTTTAGGTAGATATACTCCTAAGTATTTTATTCTTTTTGTTGCAATGGTGAATGGTATTGTTTCCTTAATTTCTCTTTCTGTTTTTTCATTGTTAGTATATAGGAATGCAAGGGATTTCTGTGTGTTAATTTTATATCCTGCAGCTTTACTATATGACAGCTATTCTTAGGAGAAGTAGCACTATAGCGCTGATCGTTGTTGTTGTTTAGTCATTAAGTCGTGTCCAATCCTTTTGCAACCCCAAGGACTGTAGCCCTCCAGGCTCCTCGGTCCATGGGATTTCCCCGGCAAGGATACTGGAGTGGGATGCCATTTCCTTCTGCAGGGGATCTTCCTGGCCCAGGGATCGAACCAGCATTTCCTGCACTGGCAGGCAGATTCTTAACCACTGAGCAACCAAGGAATCCCATAGTTATGTTAATAAGTGACAAAACAGACAAAGGACAAGATGACAAATACTTCAAGATTTCACTCATATGTGGAATCTATATGGTAGATTATACATAGATTATACATATACATAGATAGACAATAAAACAAAAACAAAGTCACAGATACAGAGGTCAGACTAGTGGTTACTGGAGGAGAAGGAAGTTGGGGGGTGGGTGAAAAGGATGAAGGAGGTCATCTGTATGGTAATGGATGGTAACTTGTAGAAGTGCAGTGGTGATTAGTTGTAGTGTACATAGATATCAAACTGTAATACAGTACTCCTGAAAATTATATAAGAAAATACATAAATAGATGAAGATATTCTTGGAAACTTGACTGCCCTAACTAAATTCTAAAAAATGATATTAAGATACCTCAAAAAAGAAAGTGTTGACTGAGGGGAGAAATTTAGCATAAGAATGTGGAAAACACCAATCAGAGAAGCAGAACAGTTTCTGCTCAGACATAATAATGTTACAACTCAAAAACCCAAAGAGCAGATTTGTCTGACAATCTATCTTCACCGTGAAGATGAGGGCATTTGAATAATAAAATTCCCAGCTGATTTCTGATCTGATATTGTGTTCACCAAGCACATTTCTAATTTTAAGTTGACTTTCCATTGGGACCCACCAAGAAGACCAGACCAGGTATGTACATATGGGTCACCTAACAGAGTCTCTGAATGGTTTTTTACTTCTGTTGCACGTAACAAACTGGGGAAAAAAAAAAAGACATAGTAGGTAATACGGATGTGAGTCTCCAGTGGATTTGGTTACAAAGAGACCGTCTCTGAGGGGCTGATGAGGTCTGGACACCATGGACTTCGTGGATTTGCCAAGTTAAGATGGAACTTTGGAAATCTGTGGCCACACCAGAAGACTATCCCTCGTTGAGGCCCCCTGAGGTGGCCAGCCACAGCTTTGGGTATTTTGTCTGTGGCCTTCTCTGTGGTTGTGTTATTATATCTAATGACATAATGTTCCCATTATCCACCATCCATTGTAAAAACCACACAATTAGTTAATAAAACAGTAATGAATTTCTCTGAACTATATTTTAGCCGATGCCTATTAAAAAGGCAGAAGTTACTTCTCAGAGTCTGTATGCTTTTTAAGTGTAACTGACTTTTTACCACCAGCTTTGTTTCTTTTTTATTTTTTTGGATGGTCAGCTGCATTACATTTTTGTTATGCATTTGTTCTCTCTGAGAACAATGAAACATCATTTTCAAAATTTTCTTTCTCATTGTATTGAGGAATAAGTTGCAAGCATTTTTGATAGAGAAAATTACCTTAAACATAGTTTTCTGAAGATTTCCATTGCTATTGGCAAGTAGGCAAAAATTCAAATGATGTAAGGGAAAAACCTCATTTCTTTCCAAATTTCTCACTGATTGTTCAAGTCCATTTTTATGGGATTACTTTCTTTCAGTTTACCCTTTTTTGCCCAACCTTATTATTCAAACTTGTGAAAAGAGAAAGTGTTAGTCACTCAGTCATGTCCGATTCTTTGCGATCCCATGGACTGTAGCCCACAAGGCTCCTCTGTCCATGGGATTCTCCAGGCAAGAATACTGGAGTGGGTTGCCGTTCCCTTCTCCGAGGGATCTTCCTGACCCAGGGCTCAAACCGGCATTTCCTGTATTGCAGGTGGATTCTTTACCATCTGAGTCACCATTCAAGTTATATATGGCTTAAAGCTACATAAGACCACATAATTTGTAAATCTTACAAGGTGTTGTTTGAAGACTTGCTCCATATTTTGAATTACAACTAATAACAGTAGTCTGAACACCTATACTTTCATTTTACAAAGTTGACTGTGCCCCAGAATCACCTAGAAGGCTTAGAAAACCCAGATTTCTGGAGCCTACACCTAGAACTTCTAGTCAGTAGACCTGAAGCAGGGATGGAAAAATAGCATTTCTTATAAATCAGCAGGTGGTCTTGATGCTGCAGGTCTGGGGCCATATTTTGCACATTTATTTTTTATTTCTGACGGAAAGAAATTTAATCAAAGGCCAAAACCATCCAGAGCCTCCTTCTTTGTTCTCTTAAGCTTCTGGTTTCACTGTATCCTTGGAGGTGAATATTGGGTCACTGTTTCAAACCCCCAAAGATGCTTGGAGTTTTCAGGGGTTCATTTTACTAATCATCATTTCATTTTAGCAACAAAGTGCTAGCTACTGCTTATAAACTATAAAATGGATTATTCTCACTCTGAGTTTCCTTAGATCTGCCATCTGAGTCTATTCAGTAAGCAGTGCTGCCACCTTCTGATTTTCAGTTGAAAACATACATTAAAAAGTTTTGCTCTTTGAAGGAATTCTATACTCAGCAAGTGTTTATTTCAGCATTATTTTCTTCATGAATTCTTTTCCTCCCTTGGGTTCTTATTTCAAATGCCTCTTTTGTTTCCTGTTAGCACATTTCTATGCAAAACATTTGTGCTGTAATTACAGCCCCTCCATATTTTATAAACTATATCCCACTGAAACTCCGCTCCCTTGATGGGTATGGAATCACATGCCAAAGGAAAATACTGAAGATTACAAAATTTCTTGTAAGTGCGTTGGTTTCCAAAAACTATTTCAAAAAAGAACTCCAAACTCCAGCACACAAAGTCTTTTTGTAAAACTTATTTTTTTTAAATCCTTTTGTTTTAGCTATTCATAGCCACCTAAGAGAGACTGTGGCCTCAAATGCCTCCTCTCATGTCTGATATTTTATAGAACCCAACTGTACTGGATAAAAACTGGGAGTGTATTTTCCTTCAGATAGAGTAATAGACTGTTAGAGCTGTTGGAAGTAAAGAAAACCTAATTCAATCCAATGCCATGATTTTAACCACATATAGAAAAGTCAAATGCTAACCCAAGGTAATGCACATTTAGAGATAGAGAGCCTTAAAACGCAGCCCACTTCTTTAGAAAGGCCTAGAGGACAAGATTGCAAAGGCCATCTCTGGACCATTTTTGGTGAAAGATAATGGGACGTGACGACTGACCAAGCCTGGGTTATATGCACATACCTGTGACCAAGTGTCAAGATGTCCTAACCAGGTGGGAGAAAAGCCATGTCTTAGAAATAGCTGAGGGCCAGGACAAAGTAGCTCTCCTGGGCTTCCTTGCTGGCTCAGCAGATAAGAATCCACCTGCAATGCAGGGGACATAGGAGACGAGGGTTTGATCCCTGGGTTGGGAAGATCTCCTGGAGGAGGAAATGGCAACCCACTCCAGTATTCTTGCCTGAAAAATTCCATGGACAGAGGAACCTGGTGGGCTACAGTCCATGGGGTTGCAAAGAGTCAGACATGGCAAAGCACACACACATATGCCTGGGTTCACTAACTAAAAAAAGGCATCGGTGCGGATCAGACTAGGTTTTGATTCAAAAGCCCTGGAGCTTTCAAAACTTTTCCACTGTCCAGGGTTAGGACTATAGGTACAGTATAAACACACATCCTTGAAGCGAAAGTTCTGAGGTCCTGCTTCTTCTCCTCATGAATCTTCCAGTGGGATCAAGGGACCCTGATCTTCCTTCCCATCTGCCTCCTAACTCACCACTCCTCTATGTTGGTTTCCTGTTAGCCACTAAGTCTATCAAGAAACCACTGAGGGCTAAGTCTGCTCCGCATTGTGGTGTCAGACTTTTAAGAAGAGAGTGGAGAAGAGGGAAATGAGGAGACTGAAGATCAAGAGGGACTTACATAACTGACACTTCTCTATTAGCACAAACTAGTTCTTTGGTGATGGGCAAACTCCACGTCTCAGTTTCACCATCAGAAACTGGATGTTAGACTTTCCTCTTAGCATTGGCTTGATGATTAAATGAGGGTTTTAATCTTTTGAAATTAGGGATTTTGTTTTCTTTGGATGCCCAGGAGTGAAATTGTTAAATCATATGATAGTTATATTTTTAGTTTATTGAGGAGAACCCCCATACCATATTCCAGAGTGGCTGCATCAATTTACATTTCCAACAAGAGTATACAAATAGTCTCTTTTCTCTATATCTTTGCCATCATTTATTATTTGTTGACTTTTGATGATAACCATTTTGATAAGTGTGAGGTGTCTCATTGTGGTTCTGATTTGCATTTCTATGACAAATGGATAAAGAAAGAGTATATATACACATGTACACGTACATACAATGGAATATTACTCAGCTGTAAAAAATGTGAAATTCTGCCATTTGTAACAACATGAATGGACCTGGAAGTTATCATACTTATGAAAATAAGTCAAAAAGAGCAAAAAAAGTCTGCATGTTATCATTTATATGTGGAATCTAAAAAATAAAACAAATGAATAAATATAATATAGACTCAGATATAGAAACCAGACTAATTGTTACCAGTGGTAACAATGAAGAGAGTAGGTGAAAAACAAAGGTAGTTATGCAAACTATTCTATCTAAAATAAATAAGCTACAGGAATATACTGTGCAGCAAAAGGAATATAGCCGGTATTTTATTATAACCTTAAATGAATTATAACATATAAAAATATTGAATCACTATGCTGTATTCCTGAAACTAATATAATATTGTGAATCATCTGTACTTCATTCAAACAAAGTACACCTAAAAATTTGAAATATCAAAAAAGAAAGAAAGAAAGAAAGCATAGATGAGTGTTTTACTTGAAGTGCTGGCCACAGTGATAGACAGATAGTAGATGATACATAGCAATTCTTACTGCAATTATTTTTTATTAGCATTATCACTTCAAAAAATCAGGTGTTCAGAGTCTGACAGATTCTATCTGCAGTACCTTCTTATAGCTACTTCTGCCCCCTACCTGAAGGAGGATTCTACTACAGAAGCCCTGAAAAATTTGGACTAAAAAAGTTGATAGAATTTGTGCAACCATCAGGAAATAATGTCCTGGTTTCCCTAATAGTGAATATTTGATTGAAATTCTCCATTAGGAAAAATACTTCAAAAAATGACCCGTGTCCATTTGCAAAGCCAACTGTGGCCAGTGGTTCAGGCACCATGTTGGCATAGGAACATGCTTGCCACTTAACTTATCCCAGAGCTCCTTTTAATTTTATCTTTTAAAAACAACCTGCTGGATCATACATGACATATAATCCAGCCTTATTAAATAGAAACTAAATGAGCATTTGAGAAATTTAATTGAAAGTGATATTCAGAATCTTAACAAGCCCCTGGCCAGGAGGGAGATTGATGTTCCCAGCTACAAACACAGCCCAGAGGAAGAGTCTCTGAAGACCTTGTCGCTAGAGGCAGGCTAAGCTTCTATTTGCTGATATTACCAGCCTTGAAGGCTGGTTTCTACCAGCAATCCCAGCCATCCACCTGTTTCCCAGATTCCAGTGTAATCAGTCTTCCCTAGAGAGGACCCTGCCTACCAGTTCTGTAGCAAAGCAAGCACCTGGCCAAAAGCTCACTGTTGCTATTAGGAATGAAAAACAGTTTCTGTCAGTGAGCAAATAAAAAGGATGATGCTGGGAATATGGGGGTTCACACACTTGAATCCCTTCCTCTTCCTCTTGGTTTTCCAGCCAAGAACATCACATATGTACTCTGCAATAAGAAATAATGTCTTTCTGAAACACACATAAAGTTAGACTACACATTATTCAAATTATATTTTTATATGCTAAAAAGAGGGTTTCCATTTACAGAGCTTATGACATTAGAGAATACTAACCATACTTTGTTCTTTGAGCACATTTTTGCATGAACTATTTCCAGGAATACGAGCATACTCTTGAATTTTTCTTTTCATAATTCAAAACATAGGTGATCTGCTTGCATCTAAAGTGTGTCTGTGTGTGCGTGCATGCTCAATCACTTCAGTTGTCTGACTCTTTGCGAGCCCTTGAACTTTATCCCACCAGCCTCCTCTGTCCATGGGATTCTGCAGGCAAGAATACTGGAGTGGGCTGCCATGCTCTCCTCCAGGGGATCTCCCCAACCCAGGGATCGAACCCTTATCTCCTCATTACAGGGGAATTCTTTACCACTGAGCCATCAAGGAAGACCCAAAGTGTGTCCAGTTGTGGCTAAAATATCACTATTTTTAAAAATTTTATTGAAGTTTACTTGATTTACAATTGTGTTCATTTCTGCTGCATTGCACAGTAAAGTGACTCAGATATATATATATCTGAGAATATATATATATATTCTTTTTTATATTCTTTTCCATTCTGGTTTACCACAAGATATTTAGTAAGCTTCCTGTGTGATTCAGTAGGACCTTGCTCTTTATCCATCTTATATCTAATAGCTTGCATCTGCTAATCCCAAACTCCCAGTCCATCCCTACCCCGCCCCCAGCCATGGCAACCACAGGTCTGTTCTCTAGATCTGTGAGTCTATTTCTGTTTCATAGATATGTTCATTTGTGTCATATTTTATATTCCACAGATAACTGATATTACAGGGTATTTGTCTTTCTCTTTCTGACTTTCTTTGCTTAATATGATAATCTCTAGGTCCATCCATGTTGCTGCAAATGACATTATTTCATTCTTTTTAATGGCTGAATAATATTCCATTATATATACAAATATACCACATCTTCTGTCAGCAGACTTTTAAGTTGTTTCCATGTCTTGGCTATTGAAAACAGTACAAAGCATTGCCATTCAGAGGCATAATGATTTCCATTGTTGTTTCTGAAACAAAAATGTCTCAGTATACTCATTTTCCATTTGTCTATAACTGAAATTAAAAATAATTCAGAGCCAAAAACAAAGCAAAGTAGAATTTTCCTGTAGTTGAGGAAACAAATATTTTCATACAGACAAAAGTAGAGATAATAATGAAATACAACTGCTGATTGGAAGACAGTGCCACCAGGTCAAACTTAAGATGTTTATTTACCACTGACTTTTAGAAACATGCATTTGGCCTGCAAAGAAGGGGTTGAAAATATCATCCAAAATAGATGAAAGTGTGAATCTTATAAAAAGTTGAAGAACTGAATATTAAAAAGCACAAACTACTCCCTCACGCTTATTGCCCTGGGGGCCTGAATATTGATTTAAGAAATTTTTGGCTCTTCTGAACCACTTGGCTGGTTAGCTTAGCTTTCAATTTATTATGGAATGAATTGTAATCTATAGAATTTTTCTGAAACCACATTTATTTAATTATACACTCGATGCCCTAAAAGATAAAAAGACTATCTTCTTATTTGTCATGTTGGTTTAGGAGAAGTAAAAAAGTGTTACATAGTAGTTATGAGCACATACTCTGGAGAATGACTGACTTTGGATAAAATCTCTTCTCCAACCTTTATTAGCCAAACAAACAAACCTTGAAAGTAGTTTGTTCTTTTTTAAAAGATAGATTATATATATCCCAGAATATATTAAAGGATAAGTTAAGTAACACACATAAAAATATCTAGTGCAGTATATTGCACTGATACCTGAGCAAATGGTAATGCTCAGGTAAGGTTAACCATCTTTACTATCTTCATCGTCATCCTATCATCCTATCATCAAAGGCTTTAGAAGTCATGGAGAGGAGCTCAGACTCTCTTCTCCTGAAGATATAGAACTATTGAAAGGGCAGTGGCATCACTAGATGCGGCCTTTGAATCCTGGAGACTGTGTGGAAGGATCTAAAGGGGTGGGAGGGTGGAGGGTGGTGTTATGGGAGACAGGGAGATCACGTAGGAGACCGTCCTACTAGTTTGAGCAGGACAGAGCTTGATGTGAAACAGAAGCTGTGAGGATGGAAAGGAGTGGGAAATGGATACAAGAAAGATTCAAAATGAAAATTGGAAGGACTTAGGACAAGTCTGAATGTGGACAAATGAGGGTGATCGGGGAGTTAAAGATAGCTTGGCTTTCCAACTTACATGACTTGGTAGAAAGTAGAGCCATGTATCAACACATGTAGAGAGTACATCCTGTATTTCTCATGCTCTATGGCCATGATCCCCTTACACTGTCTAGATTCATCACTTTTGTTGGCCTATCCTTCTATATGAATATTCAGAGGGAGAATTGTCTATGGGCTAAAGTCTGTTGATTCTAGTATGCAAATAACTACCATTATTGCTGTGAGAAATGTAGTCATCAGCAATTCATTTATTTGGACATGACATATTAAGTCATTAACTAATCCCTACTGTAAATGTGCTTGTAGCTCTCTTCCTGAGGCTTTGCAAATTTCTCTTTGGAAAAGATGGAGAAATGAACAAATGAAAAAGCAGTCAAAGAAAGGCATGGTGTGGTCAGAGAGGGAGGAGTGGTGAGATCAGGTCCCGCTTCTCAACTAGGATCAATAGGACACAGTCATTGCCCCACAAGCCTTCAACCATGACCACCATCTAGTAGGAAAATAGATTATGTGCTTCAATCCTCTGGGCCACCTTACTCTGAGCTGATGACTCTTTGTTTTTTTCACTTTATATTTTGGAACCAGCAGGGTTGAATGGAACCAAAGTTTCACTGAATTGACTGACAGAAGCCTTGTCTAGCCTTGGTCCAAAAAAAAAAAAAAAAAAAAAAGTCAATGAAGCTTGTTTTTGGTACTGGAAAGTGAAGGTGTTAGTCTGTCAGTCATGTCCAACTCTGCGACTCCATGGACTACAGCCCACCAGGCTCCTCTGTCCATGGAATTCTCCAGGCAAGAATAGAGGAGTGGATAGCCAATCCCTTCTCCAGGGAATATTCCTGACCCAAGGATCAAACTTGGGTGTCCTGCATCATAGGCAAATTATTTACTATCTGAGTCACCAGGGAAGCCCCATCTCTTCAAATAGCACCATTCCCTTCCTTAAACCTTTTTCTTAACTCCTTACCTCCAGGCCTCCAGCGAGGCTCGATAATCCCCCCAAAGGTGCCAGCTGATAAGATTAAACATGTTCCAGGAACTTGAATTTTAAAAAGTTCTCTTGAAAATGAAAAAAACTTGGAAGGTTCAAAGGAATTCTAAGCTTTGAAGTACAGAATGTTGTCTTGCGGATCTTGCAGATTTGATGGTCAGAAACCCAACCCACATGGTGTGGGAAGCTGCCTTCACATTAAAATTAGCCTAAAGAACTAAGGGATATCTTTGCCAGGAAGACTTGCTGATTTTCCACTTGTGTCCCACAAACACGCATACAAAACATGCCCACCCCTGATTTAATCACCCATTGTCTGAGTTTGACTAACAAACATTTCTTATCTCCAGTATGGCATATATCATACTGGACTGAAATTGGTTGTTTAATTTTCTTCCTCATTGGATGTGCATTCATTCTCCGTGTACCTTCTAGGCAACATGATGCAGTTCCTAGAAAAAAGAAGGCCTTTGTGGTCGGCATGGTCTACTTACCCCATTGTTTTAAACCTGGGTTTTCCTTTTTGTTAGGATACTAACCAAGTAAATAATCAAAAAATTTCCAGACTCCTCAAGGCCTGTGTTTAAAATGGGGTGATATTCTTTCCATCAATCAGATCCTGAGTTCTCCTCTCCTTAAAATGCAATTGAGAAGTATCTGTATATATCATCATGCCAATGTAAGAATTTTTAATTATTATTCATGTTAAAAATGCTGCAGTGCTAATCCAGAGCAATATATCCTTCAGGCTGCTCCTCTTCATGTTCACAGTCTTTAGGATATCATCACTCTACAATTCTATCTAGGCCTTTCTCTTGGTGAAGTACCAGCTATAGTATTACCTTAGCTTCCTTGTGTAAGAGAAATGAAAGAAACAGCATTTGTAGTTATTGATATGTCAGGCTTCCCAGATAGCTCTGTGGGTAAAGAATCTGCCTACCAATGTGGGAGATGCAGGAGATGTGGGTTTGATCCCTGGGTCAGGAAGATACTCTGGAGGCGGGCATGGCAACCCACTCCAGTATTCTGCCTGGAGAATCCCACGGACAGAGAAGCCTGACAGGCTATAGTCCATGGGGCGCAAAGAGTCAGACATGACTGAAGCAATTGAGCACACATGTGCACATGGACCCTTGCATCATTCTTTGTGCTTTGCATAAGCTGTCTTATTTTACTTTCTCAGCTATACCATGAAGAGGTTGCTATTAACCCATTTTTCAAAGGAGAGAGCTGAGGTTTAGAGAAATTAAGTAACTTGCCAAAAGGCACCCAAGTAAGTAGTGACAGATTCAAAAATGGAGCTTTAAATTGTTCTGGATTCAGATCATTGGATATTCTCTCCATCCCACTGTTGTTTTCTAAACTGAGAGTTACTGGATTTCCAAGGTGATATTTTGTTCTTTAACCTGTCTCTGGGATTATCAGGTGCTACTGAGTGAGAAGGATTAGTAGATCCTTCCCTATCAAGACCAAATTTGTTCATTTTAATATAAGCCTGCTTCTGTAAGTCAAGGCAATGCCTGTCTTAGGCACCTCTGGGCAAGGTTTACCAGTAGTACCAGAGTCCTAGCCAAGGACTCACAAGAGGCAAGATTCACACTGGGTGATGGAGAAAAACAGGCTAAGAAGAGCCATATTGAAGCTAGCAGATTTGTTCAGTCAGTTACAGTTCTCTGCATTCTCACAATTGTGCTTTCAAATACTGGCAAAACAAGAGGGGACAAAGTCTATTCAAGAATCTCCAACTGAAAAGGATACAAACTTGCACATACCCAAATTAAAAATTAAAATTGACATCGTTCCAAATGCTTAATTCAGAAACAGCAAGACCTGTTTTGGAAAATGTCAGGTTTGACATCAACATCTTTTGTTTATAAGAATGTATTAGGAAGGCCCTTGTTCCTTTTCAGAGCATCTTCTCAGTGAATACAAAAGATAAATAGGGCAGGCATCAGAGAAGAATCATGGAGTGAACATATGACCACTGGAGGCAATCAAGTCTAACTTTTTGTATATGCATGAAGAAATCAGAGTACAAGGAAAAACAGGAACAACTTCACCTAGGACATTGCAAACTATCACAGCTGAGTAGGATGGTTTGTGCTGTGTAACATATAACCCCAACAGTGGGTTTAGCCTTTAAAAGTATTCCTTGCTTATACAATTCTGCTGCAATTTGGGCAGCTGGCCAGGGTAGTTCTTTTTCATGGCATGATTTTCTTCTAACACATGACTTTATAGACTTCTGCAGTTTTCCATCTTGTGACTTCATCATCCCCACATGTGCCTTTTGGAATCTTTGTGACAGATAAAGAGAGCTGCTTGCTTGTCAGGGCTAGCTATGACCCTTGCTCAGAAAAGATGTGTAAATTGGTTGGAACTAATAACATGGTATTGAGCAAGGGTCTCTAAAATAAAATATTTAATATATCCAGAAAGTAGAGGAGAATCAGATGTGGCTAGACAACAGTAATCTCTACCAAATAAGTGGTGCAAAATTCACACTTTATGATGGTTTCTGTCTATTAGCACATGGCCTCTGGGCACAATTTGTAATGGATGCTGGAAACTGGAGAATACTAATTGGAAATTTCATAAAACTCTACTGTTATCTCAATCCTAAACTATTTTTTAAAATTAATTATAGGGAAATAACTTCTCTGATTTAATCTCATTTCTTTGAAACAGAATAAACTATCTCAAAGAATTATTGAGTTTGTAGGGTGTCAATTTATATCTCCTTTTTGGTCCTTACAACAAGCTATTGGAATTGGTATTACCCCAGATTTAGATAGGAATGTTTTTGATTGCAAATTAAGGGAAATTAATAAATTACTTCCAATTAAAACAAACAACTAAAAGGAGAAAACAAATTGAAGAGATTCAGAGTTCACACAGGAAACAGAGGAAATGTCATCAGGAAAACAAACTTCAAAGTAGAATTGGGCCTTGTTCAGAATTCGTAGCTGCTCAAAGGCTGCTTTGTATCCCATGAGCAACTCTCTGCTTCTCTGAAGTAGCCTCTGCATTTTTTCAATCTCTCTCCATATGCCTGTTCTTCATGCCCTACAATTGACCAACTTTCTCTGCTTTCAGTTTCTGAATGCTTTATCATTTCTGCTTATACGTAGCTCAAAATCATTCACCAATCCTCTCTGCATTTCAGCAACCCTCAGTTATGGCCATTCCTCTTGCTACTAACTGATCTCATCTCTTACCATCCTCATTGAAAATTTCAAAATACCATAATAATAATAATATAAGCATAATACGTGTTATTATTCTTATGAACTAGGTCATGCAAGTCCTGTGTCATAGGCCCACCTATGGGTCTGCTTCCTGATTGGATGAGGTCTCCTCCTATGTATACACCTATTCACCTGTGCCCTGGTTAAAGACACTGGAGAAGCAGTGAATGTGGACAGTGTGACTTAGCAGGAGCAAGGACAGGAGAGTCTAATGCAGTAATGGAGCAAGCAGGCATAGTAATGGATATGCCTAATCTTGTGCAAGGTCATTGCTATGGTCTGAATGTCCATGCCCCCTGCCAAAAGCCACGTGCTGAACTGCTACTCTTCAAAAGTGACGGTAAGGGTAAGTAGGGCCTTTAGGAGGTTCCTAGGTCATAAGGGAGGAGACCTCTTGAATGAGATTAGTGGTCTAAAAAAGATTCTACAGAACTCCCTAGCCCCTTCCACCATATGAAGATGCAATAAGTCTGTGACCAGGAAGAGATTTCTCACCTGATCATGCCAGCACCTTGATTTCAGATTTTCAACCTCCCAGACTGTGAGGCTGTTACTTATAAGCCATTCAGACTGTGGTATTTTGTTATAGCAGCCCAAACCTACTAAGCATCATGATGCTAGTAAATGTTAATGTGAGATTTAAATGCAAAATTGCCTGACATTGCAGTATCAAGCTGAATGAGGAAACATGTATAGAAGCAATAGCTAGGTTGCAATTTTGTTGTCTCTTTCATCATGACCTTTCCTTCTGTAATTCTCAACCCAAACCAGAAATAAGCCTAAAAAAGACACTTCACAAAATAAAGTGTATGGCTAAAGCCAAATAAAGTAGGTCTGTATAGTCAAAGCTATGGCTTTTCCAGTAGTCATGTACAGATGTGAGAGTTGGACCATAAGGAAGACTGAGTGCCAAAGAATGAATGCTTTTGAATTGTGGTGCTGAAAAAGACTCTAAGAGTCCCTTGGACATCAAGGAGATCAAATCAGTCAATCCTAAAGGAAATCAACCCTGATTATTCATTGGAAGGACTGATGCTAAAGCTGAAGCTCCAATACTTTGGCCACCTCATGTGAAGAGCCAACTCATTGGAAAAGATCCTGATGCCAGGAAAGATTGAAGGCAGAAGGAGAAGGGGACAACAGAGGATGAGATGGTTGGTTGACCTCACAGACTCAATGGACATGAGTTTGAGCAAACTTTGGGAGATGGTGAAGGAAGGGGAGGCCTTGCGTGCTGTAGTCCATGGGATCGCAAAGAGTCCAACACGCCTTAGTGACTGAACAACCACCACACCTTATTTAGAGGGCATTCTTGATTGAATGAACCAAATGCTGGAGTAGTTAGAACGACTGGATGAAAATAATAAATCAATAGCTCTCAGACTGGAATTCTGAATTTGGTCTCTAGGGGACACATTAGCCCGGTTGGGTCTGCTCACACGGGAACATGACCTAATTTCAGGGCAAGGTTTCATTTTATATGCTTTATTTCAAAATTTGTGGAAGTGTGTCACTCACCAACACTGATGCCTAACCTTCTCACAAAATCCTAGGTGACATTACACCAAACACTTGAGCTCTTTACACTTCAGTTTCCACAACAGTAAAATAAGAGGAGTTATAGCAAATTACCTTCCAGGGTCCTCAGAGCTATAAAATTCTATGACTGGCTCACCTTACACATTCAGTATGCAAATGTCTACATTTACTGATTACAACCTGAGGCAAGATCAATTTCCTCAATATTCATTTTAAATAGCATCCAAGAATCCTGGAAGAGATTTTAACTGAACTGCAGCCCCATCCAGTAAAAGTTTCTGTGATGATGAAACTGTCTTATCTTGTCTAATACAGTAGCTTCTAGCCACACAGGCTAATTGCACACTTCAAATGCAGCTAGTGCAGCCGAGGAACTGAAATTTTACTTTCATTTAATTTAAATGTACAGTTCCACGTGACTAGTGGCTACCACGTTGGACACTGAAGGAATGGAGATGTATACAATGTGAACAACAAAAGGAAAATCAAGAGGTAGTGATACTATTTTGATGCAAGCTTAAAATCCCATGGATAGAAGGGCCTGGTGGGCTACAGTCCATGGGGTTACAAACAGTGGGGCATGACTGGATGAGTAACACTTCCACTTAGACTTTAATATATGAAAACTACTGGCTTTCATTTTCTTGTGGAATTTTGGGCTCCTTTTTAATTTTATTACTTGTTTTAAAAATTTTATTGGAGTATAATTGATCCACAGTGTTGTGTACTTTCTGCTGGACAAGATAGTGAATCAGTTATTTGTGTACATATACACACTCTTTTTTAAGATTTGTTTCCTACTGATGCTGAAGCTGAGCTCCAATACTTTGGCCACCTGATGCGAAGAGCCAACTCATTGGAAAAGACCCTGATGCTGGAAATGACTGAGGGCAAGAGGAGAAGGGAGCGACAGAGGATGAGATGGTTGGATGGCATCACCGACTCAATGGACAGGAGTTTGAGTAACTTCAGGAAATAGTGAAGGACAAGGAAGACTGGCGTGCTGCAGCTCATGGGGTTGGAAAGAGTCAGACATGACTCTGACTGAACAAGGGAAGTCTTTATGTTGTATTATATTGTTATATTTTATACATCCAACTCTTTTGCAACCCAGTGAGCTGTATAGCCCACCAGGCTCCTCTGTTCATGGGATTCTCCAGGCAAGAATACTGGAGTGGGTAACCATATCCTTCTCCAGAGGATCTTCCCGACCCAGGGATTAAACCTGTGTCTCCTTCATGGCAGGCAGATTCTTTACCTTCCGAGCCACCAAGGAAGTAAAGAGAACAGTACACTATAAGTCATTCAGTTCAGTTCAGTTCAGTCGCTCAGTCGTGTCCCACTCTTTGTGACCCCATGAATCGCAGCACACCAGGCCTCCCTGTCCATCACAAACTCCAAGAGTTTACTCAAACTCATGCCCATCGAGTCGGTGATGCCATCCAGCCATCTCATCCTCTGTCATTCCCTTCTCTTCCTTCCCCCAATCACTCCCAGCATCAGGGTCTTTTCCAATGAGTCAACTCTTCGCATGAGGTGGCCAAAGTATTGGAGTTTCAAGGACCAAATAGAGTTTCCTGTGTTATACAATAGGTCTTTATTAGTTATCTATCTTACAGATAGTAATGTGTGTAAGTCAATCCTAATCTTTCAATTTATCTCTCTTTCCTCCCTTTTCCCCCTGGTAAATATAGGTTTGTTTCCTACCCCTGTGACTCTACTTCTGTTTTCTAAATAAGTTCATTGTACCATTTTTGAGATTCTGTCTCTAAGTGGTGTCATATGATGTTCGTCTTTCTCTGTCTGATGTCCTTCACTCAGTATGACAATCTCTAAATCCATCCATGTTGCTGCAAAGATATAGCTTTGAATTCTTAGTTCAATTTTTGTCATAAATCACTATTTCCTTGAATTCTAAATTTCCAGTTAATGTGAAATTTACCATGAATTTTATAATATCTTTGGGAAAGAGAAGGCAGTGGTAGGGAAAAAAACACTTTTTTAGCTAACTTATTATGACACTCATTACATAGGCTTCCCTTTTATTTTCAGTAAAGCTTCATAGGGGAAGTCTTCTTTTATTCCCCAAACTCAAGATCCTAACTTGTTCAGCCCTTTAGAATTGATGGTGTAAAGTAACAATAATAGACTTTCATCTTCATTTTCTATTTGCTTAACCTTACTTTCACTTATTTTCTTTGATTAAATTATATCTTTCTAAAAGTTTAAACAGCTTTTCCAGAATAGCAGCAAGAGGCTTTTGGCAAATAGATGGTTTATGCCTAAGTGATAGTCTTTTATGACACATGGATCAATCATAAAATGGTCTGTGAGAATTCTCAGACTTACTCTGAAGGGTCAGGCAATTTCTACTGCCCGTAACTGCTCTGCTCAGCATGAAGCTTGCTGCCTACTTCATATGCAATAACTTTTCCTTGCAATGTAGTCTTTTAATGATTTTTTTAAAAAGAGATCTTAGTGAAAAGTTAAGAATATAAAAATAAGTTAAGATATAGTTGTCTGTGGTTCTATAAGGAAAATTAACTGTATTGATGATTGCATGAGCCCTCCAGGCATGGCTCATTAACACAAGCCTAGGCCAGCAATGGTTCTTTTGCAACCTCTTTTCTGCTTCTCAGCTGACAGGTGATGATTATTATGTTTTTGTGTTTTTTAATGTGCCTTATATTTGAATAAACATGGTAACTGTTATTTTCTGCAAGTCTCTTCAATACAGTATATTAGCTCTCCTATAAAATGGGATTAATAATGCTACTTATCACCCTTCCCTAACTAGTGGAACCTCACACTTCTAAAATACTATACTTTTCAGACACCTTATACATGATCCACTTTATACAATTACCTTTCAAATACAGAAGATTAAGCCAGTTTGGAATATAATCAAGATTACAATTTAATTTTTATTCAGTAAGATATTGCTTAATCAGAATGCTCAAGAGGAAGAATATCCCAGTTAGCTGAAATGGCTGTGTAACTGAGGTGTGGTCCATAGTCCTACTTGTATACATTGTATATTTTCCCAAGTCCTGTTTTCTATGTAGAGTTTGGTGTACAGATAAAGTTCAGTTGGATGAGAAAAGACAATTTAGGAGGTCAGGATTGTTGTCTTGCGTTTATTCAGGTGTGGAAGGTTAAGAGGCAATAACCCATTGTGTCACCAGGATTCATTCTGGTTCCATATCTTCATGTTGACTGTATTTACAGCTTACATCAAAGAAAATCCCTTCATCATCACACATAACCAAAACATTGGTTCTTATGTGAAACATACTTTGTTGTACAATTACAAGGAGCTGTTTTTTTAAATTTTTTATTTTATTGAAGTATTGTTGATTTACAATGTTATTTTAGTTTCTGGCATACAGTAGTCAGTGATTCAGTTATAAACACACACACACACACTAGTTGGCATTTGTTAATCCCAAATCCATCCCTCCCTTACCCCCTTACCCCTTTCCTTGGCAATCATAAATCTGTTCTCTCTGTCTGTACATCTGTTTCTGTTTCATAGATAAGTTCCATTGTGTCATATTTTAGATTCAACATATGTGATATCATATGGTATTTGTTTTTCTGCTAATGACTTACTTCCCTCAGTATGATAATCTCTAGGTCCATTCATATTGCTGCAAATGATATTATCCCACTATTTTTATGATTGAGTAGCATTCCATTATATATATATATATGTATATATATATATACATACATAATATATGTATTCCCTTATATATGTGTATTCCATTATATATATATAAACATATAATATATGTATACAGCATCTTCTTTATTCATTTATCTGCTGATGGATATTTTGGTTGTTTCCATGTCTTGGCTGTTTATTGTAAATAGCACTGCTCTGAACATAGGAGTGTGTGTATCTTTTCAAATTATAGTTTTGTCCAGATATATGCCCAGGAGTGGGACTGTTGTATTATATGGAAACTCTATTTTTTTTTTTTAAGTAACTTCCATACTGTTTTCCACAGTGGCTATACCAATTTACATTCCCACCAACAGTGTAGGAGGTTTCCTTTTTCTCCACTCCCTTTCCAGCATTTATAATTTGTAGACTTTTTAATGTTGGTCATTCTGACCAGTGATATCTCATTGTACTTTTGACTTGCATTTCTCTAATAATTAATGATACTGAACATCTTTTCATGTGCCTGTTGGCCATCTGTATGTCTTCTTTGTAGAAAAATCAGTTTAAGTCTTCTGCCCACTTTTTTTGATTGGCTAGTTTTTGTTGTTGTTGTTATTATTGAGTTGTATAAACTGTTTGTATATTTAGGAAATTAAGCCGTTGTCAGTTGTAGAATCAAGCAACAGTTTTAACTTCAGCTTCTTTCCTTAAACATCTTGGAGATTAACTGAGTGATAACACCAAAATTTTAATTTGAATCTTAAGTGATTTTATTGTTTTTTTTAAAGACAATCATTTTCATTAGGAATTTTTGCTAATATCAGCATGCTATTTTTAATGTATGTTGAATTTGATATAAGAATCAGACATCTCCACTAATTATTTGGTAATCTGGTAGTATCTTGAATTACTTTCTAGGTATTTGTATGTGTGCATCTGTATGTGTGATTATATATGTTCACTATTTTTATATCAGAATAAAGCAATTTATTAAATTAATAAAATTTTGTTTAATGCATCCTGATTAATAAAAGCTTAACTCTAAAATCAGCTTTAATTTTAATTTTTGACATGCATTTTTTATACTAAAAGATTGAGTGGTTTCGGGTACTAACATTTGTCAGATTATTAATAGTTAAAGTTTTAAAACATTTTGCTGGCAGAGTAAAGTATTTGTCTTTCATGAGACATTCTAGTATATTTCAAAGAAATATGGTGAAAAATCTCTTAAATATATCGATATTGAAGTATTTCTGCACTCTCATCCAAGGAAGATGATCCTTTCCTGTTTGAACCTCTTCAATGAACAAAGCATTAATTTTTCTCCCACAGACAACATGGCCATTAAGAGACTATATATCATTCAAAAGAAAGTTGGGAAAGATTATTTATACCAATACAAATTGAATTACTGAGAATTTTCCTCTACAGAACATTTTCTTCTCAATTGTCATCAGTATTTTGGTGCTTAATTGCTGTCTTAATTTCAAGTGGGATCATTGTCTCGTGATCCCTTTCATAGAGCCATTTTCTGCTCACAGATAACAGAAAGATTTATAGTCCTATATATATATGTGTGTGTGTATGTATGTATGTATATATATATGGGTTTTTTTTTTTTTTTTGTCATATCTCTACTTGGTTCTCAGGAACTAGACTGGCAGAGGCTAGAAGATGTACTATAATATTAATTCTCATAATTTTTAAATTGAAAAGATTTTGACATATGACCTCTATCTTTCCAGGAAGACTGTTAGCTTTATGGAATAAGAACAATATTTTTATCTTCTTTATGCTTAGTTGCTGTATCTTTGTTTCTTTGTTACTTTTTCCTGATTATTACTGATGGCACATGGATTATGGAAAAGCTTGCTATTTCAAACCTTTAGAAATCATTTTGCTTTATTATTTCACTTTTATAACAAGAAATAGAGGTTTACTCAGGCCACATCAAATAATGGAGGTAATACCATTCCAAATAATGGAAATTTACCATAATCTAGATCTCAAAGAAACACAAATAAAATCTTAAACTTATCCTCAGAAAAAGAACCAAACCCCAAATAGGCCTGAACTGTATAAATACTAGAATACAGTTCAAGAACTTTCCAGGGGCTAAGCAAGGCCTCTGCATAAAGCAAGCTCATCAGTTCCTCCATAAGGGCATGTTTTGGGCTTTTAGTTGTTTTGGCTCAATCATCAAGATGACTGAATTACTCTCTGGTCTTCTCTGCTTGCCCATTTTGGGTGTCAAGAAGTCCAAGGGCCACCTCTAATATCATCAGTTCTGGCTGGGGTATCATGGTTACATTATCCAGAACATGATTATCTACTTCCTAGGTATAAGTATGAACTTAATGAAGCATAAAATTGTGAAACATTGCTTTGAAATTAGCTTCTGTGTTTTAGGAAATGAACTATCCTCTCCTTCTCCCCGCCCCCCCCAAAATACTGGCTACTATTCTACTGCTGAAATGCCAATATATTTTGAATGTTTGTCATATCCATAGATTTTAAAAGATTTTAGGAAATCCCTGGGAATGGTTTATATCATTACCTTCCTCCAAGATGCACACACACATACACATACAAAACCTAAAAACCTACCATTTTTCCCATCAGCATCTGCCTTTAACATTTTCAGCTTCTTTTTGGAAATGATAGGTTCTAAGCAAATATTTCTTAATTGTATGACTCTATCTTGAATTAACGGAGAAGGCAATGGCACCTCACTCCAGTACTCTTGCCTGGAAAATTCCATGGATGGAGGAGCCTGGTAGGCTACAGCCCATGGGGTCGCTAAGAGTTGGATACGACTGAACGACTTCACTTTCACTTTCATGCATTGGAGAAGGAAATGGCAACACACTCCAGTGTTCTTGCCCGGAGAATCCCAGGGATGGGGGAGCCTGGTGGGCTGCCATCTATGGGGTCGCATAGAGTCGGACACAACTGAAGCGACTTAGCAGCAGCATCTTGGATTAAACACTTTTTGAAAGTGGGTGGCATGCAGTCCTAGATACTTTTTGTATTGTTCAATTCAGTACCAAGCATAACCTGAAAATTAATAAAATTCTTAAGGATCAAGGTGGCAAAACTCTATAGATTTTTCTGTGTTTAAATAGAGCATTAGAAAAATTGGCATTGATTTAATTGTTGTCTTTCTAGAAGGTGATTTATCTGTACAAGTCAGCAATCTTAAAATATTTTTACCCTTTAAGCCAATCATTCTAAGTATTTATTGTAAAAAGTAGCAATCAGAAGGTCAAAGACCACACCAAAATTTAATTTAAAATATTATTGAAAGCATTCAAAGCATCTGGTTAAATGTTTATACTATAGATACAAATATACTATGAAGATATTAAAATAATTTTTAAATAGTTATACATAAAACTCAATAATATTAAACTTAAAATTTTGAATTAAGGTATAAAAAGTAATAAACCATTTAGAAGTTTGTGCGTCTGTATAAAAGGAAAAAGCTTAAAACTATATTGTAATACAATACATACATATTAGTAATGGATATTTCCAGTGCGTAGGATTTTGGCTGAGATATATTCTTCAATAGTTCTTTGTAGTTCTTCTTAGAAGAACTTCATAGTTCTTCATAGTTCTCTGAATTTTTCAAAATTTTTAAAGTAAATATGTAATGCTTATATGATGATAAATCATGGAAAAATATGATTTGACTTACTAACACCCTATTTTTGAAAGAAAACATGTTAGGTTTTCCAAATGATAGCTTTTCTGTTCACGTGTCCTTGAGACCCCTACACATAAGAAAAAGACCACACAATTTGGAGCCAAGTTTTTCTAGGAAGGACTCCTTGTTTCATGTTATACCTTACACATGACTTGGAAATATCCCATTAGCTATCTGCATACCTGTGCCTTCTCATTTGAAAATTGGGGATACAAACATTAGCTTTATGGAATTTCTACAAGTAATATAAAGAGCTAATAATTATTTGAAGTCAACATCTATGACTCATGTATAGGAGCCATTTAGTACATGTTAGATGACGTCGATAATTATAATTTGGTTTTGCTATTTTTCATGTTTCAATGGAAAATTGCATATTTCCCAAGAAAACATTTTGAGAACTTTAAAAGCAGCAGTCTTGCATACATGGAGTGAATTATTCCCAGTGAAGTAGCAAAAGCAGAGAATGCTAATTCAATTATAACTTCATGCTAGCTTGATTTTCTAACCCTCAAGTACTTTCACTTAAAAATATAAAGACCAAACAGCTCTCTCAGATTAGTTCACTTGTCCCATCAGAAAGGTCCCAAAAGATAAAAATAAAATAACCAAAATGTGGGCAGTTTCAGAGAACAAGCAAACTGGTTGGTTCTGCTATTAATAAACTCCAGAGATCACTCACTATATGCCAGGCACTCACCATCCTAAGAACTTTGCAAAGATGCCTTCTTTTAGCCCTTTTAACAGTCTTATGACAGTTTCTCTTATCACCTCTGCTTTAAAGACGAAGAATCTGAGACGCAGGTATTCTTAACTTTCTGAAGTTCATATAGCTTGATACAGCGCAATGTAGTACAACCCTTGGCAATTCAAATCCTGAATCCATCTTCAGCTTTCCTGACTATCAACACTATTATATATTCTCCTTGTGCCTTGATCTGAATATCCCCCTAAAGCTTCTAGCCCTTCCCTGACGGCTCAGACAGAAAAGAATCCTCCTGCAATGTGGGGATCCCTGCATTGGAAAGATCCCCTGGAGAAGGGAACAGCTACTCACTCCAGTCTTCTGGCCTGGTGAATCCCCATGGACAGAGTAGCCTGCCAGACTACAGTCAATGGGGTCACAAAGAGTCGGACATGACTGAGTGACTTTCACGAAAGCCTCTAAAGCAGGAGATAGGTGTCTCCCACCCTCCAATCCCCCTACCTTCCACCCACCGCCACCCAGGGTAAAGAGACTGGAGAGTCATTCCCTGTGGACCAAACTCCAAGGAGAGAATAGCAAGACAGTTAAGAGAGGAGACTGGGCCCTGCCCAGACCACATATTTCTCATTCTCCAAATCAGGAAACCTCCCTGACCACACATGCGCAGAAAGGTTCCTTAGAGGTTCATGGGAAGTGGTGCCAAGGGAAGTGATGCCAAGGGATGTTCTACAGATGCCTTTTTGGTAGAATCCACCTTGGCTAAGGGATGTGTTCACACACATAGGAGGATCCTGAGATATACCACATATGGTCTGTGAACCAGGCAAATTAAAAGGATCGGCTAAAGGAAATCTGGAAGAAATGCCCTGTAAAAGTAATTCAAACTGCCACAAGGGTGTAACTCAGGGACTCTCCCTCTGAGAATGCCCATGTGTTTCTCCACGTGTATTGTACTCTTATACCTCCTAAAAAATACTTTACTTGTTTCACTACTTCCTGTCTTTGTGGACATTCTTTTCTTTTCTGCAAAGCCAAAGGGCCAGGGTCCTTGTCAATGACCACTGGTCTAGTGGTTAGGATTCAGTGCTCTGCCACCCTGACCCAGGCTCAATCTCTCTCTGGGAAACCAAGCCCCTCTTCAAGCCACTGCAGGAAAGGCCGTTTCAGGTCAAGGCCACCAGAGATCACTCCCACTGGATTCATATGGAAATCCTTGCCAGTCTGCTGAGCTAAGGGTGTGTATAATACCTACACAGAGAAGGAGGCTCAAAAGGAAGGGAATATATATATATATATATATATATATATATATATACACACACTTGGGCTTTCCTGGTAGCTCAGTGGTAAACAATCCACCTGCCAGGTTTGACCCCTGAGTTGGAAAGATCCTCTGGAGAAGGAAATGGCAACCCACTCCAGTATTCTTGCCTGGGTAATCCCATGGACAAAGGAGCCTGGCAGGCTATAGTCCCTGGATACACAGAGAGTTGGACACGACTTAGTGGCTAAAAGAACAACACATATATACTTATGCCTGGTTTGCGTCGTTGTATAGCAGAAACCAACACAACTCTGTGAAGCAATTATCCTTCATTGAAAAATAAATAAATATAAGCTCTTGGGGGAAGGAATCTTCTCTACCATGTTTATCATCTGTTTCCAGCACATAGTACAGTGTCTGGAAGAGAGGGCGCTCAAATACTGATGGGTAAATCAGTGAATGAATTGGTGAATGTCCAAAATTGCTTTTTCTTGGTTTTAATTATTCTTTATCCTGCTTTCCTTGGAAGTATGTAAGGTTCAACAAACTGAACTTAAAGCACAAGTAACAGTGTCCGATCCTTTGGTTTTTGTTTGTTCCTTTGTTTACCCAGGTCTTAAGCCTTCTTTGTTTGAAAAAAAAAAAGTAAAATCTTTATCCCTGGTGTTAGTCCTCTATCTTAGTTGGAAGCAATTTCTTTCTTTTCTACAACAGTCCCTTTCTGCATCTCTGCTAGCTGTCATTTTACTCCCTTGTCTTATCTAAGTGTGCAGGTATAATTTTTCTCCTTCAACCTGATGAATTCCTTAACTGCACTGACTATTTCTTATCTATGCTTTTGGTATGCATATGCAGAGACTGAACCCCTTGCTGCTACAGCTGTTGACGTTCAACAACCCCTGAGGGGGTTCAGGGTGGAGTGAGGCACTCTGTGCTCCAGGGAATCTGGTCAGACAGGGCTTTAGATAGTTGGATGTTTTTCAGTTCAGTTCAGTTCAGTTCAGTCACTCAGTCATGTCCAACTCTTTGCCACCCCATGGACTGCAGCACACCAGGCTTCCCTGTCCATCTCCAACTCCCAGAGTTTACTCAAACCCATGTCCACTGAGTCGGTGATGCCATCCAATCATCTCATCCTGTCATCTCCTTCTCCTGCCTTCAATCTTACCCAGCATCAGGATCTTTTCAAATGAGTCAGTTCTTCCCATCAGGTGGCCAAAGTATTGGAGTTTCAGCTTCAGCAATAGTCCTTCCAATGAATATTCAGGACTGATTTCCTTCAGGATGAACTGTTTGGATCTCCTTGCAGTCCAAGGGACTCTCAAGAGTATTCCCCAACACCACAGTTCAAAAGCATCAATTCTTTGGCGCTCAGCTTTCTTTATGGTCCAACTCTCACAACCATACATGACTACTGGAAAAACCATAGCTTTGACTAGAGGGAACTTTGGTGGCAAAGTAATCTCTCTGCTTTTTAATATGCTGTCTAGGTGGTCATAACTTTTCTTCCAAGGAGCAAGTGTCTTTTAATTTCATAGCTGTAGTCCCCATCTGCACTGATTTTGGAGCCCCCAAAAATGAAGTCTGTCAGTGTTTCCACTGTTTCCCCATCTGTTTGCCATGAAGTGATGGGACCGGATGCCATGATCTTAGTTTTCTGAATGTTGGGCTTTAAGCCAACTTTTTCACTCCCCTCTTTCACTTTCATCAAGAGGTTCTTTAGTTCTTCTTCGCTTTCTGCCATAAGGGTGGTGTCATCTGCATATCTGAGGTTATTGATATTTCTCCCAGCAATCTTGATTCCAGCTTGTGCTTCTTCCAGCCCAGCGTTTCTCATGATGTACTCTGCATGTAAGTTAAATAAGCAGGGTGACAATATACAGCCTTGACGTACTCCTTTTCCTATTTGGAAACAGTCTGTTGTTCCATGTCTGGTTTTAACTGTTACATACAGATTTTCAAGAGGCAGTCAGGTGGTCTGGTATTCCCATCTCTTTCAGAATTTTCCACAGTTTGTTGTGGTCCACATAGTCAAAGGCTTTGGCATAGTCAATAAAGCAGAAATAGATGTTTTTCTGGAACTCTCTTGCTTTTTTGATGATCCAGCAGATGTTGGCAATTTGATCTCTGGTTCCTCTGCCTTTTCTAAATCCAGATTGAACATCTGGAAGTTCATGGTTCATGTACTGTTGTAGCCTGGCTTGGAGAATTTTGAGCATTACTTTACTAGAGTGTGAGATGAGTGCAATTGTGTGGTAGTTTGAGCATTCTTTGACATTGCCTTTCTTTGGGAGTGCAATGAGAACTGACCTTTTCCAGTCCTGTGGCCACTGCTGAGTTTTCCAAATTTGCTGGCATGTTGAGTGCAGCACTTTCACAGCATCATCTTTTAGGATTTGAAATAGCTCAACTGGAATTCCATCACCTCCACTAGCTTTGTTCCTAGTTGTGCTTCCTAAGGCCCACTTGACTTTGCATTCCAGGATGTCTAGCTCTAGGTGAGTGATCATATGATCCTGATTATCTGGGTTGTGAAGATCTTTTTTGTATATTTCTTCTGTGTGTTCTTGCCACCTCTTCTTAATATCTTCTGCTTCTGTTAGGTCCATACCGTTTCTGTCCTTTATTGTGCCCATCTTTGCATGAAATGTTCCCTTGGTATCTCTAATTTTTTTGAAGAGCTCTCTAGTCTTTCCCATCCTACTGTTTCCCTCTATTTTCTTGCACTGATCACTGAGGAAAGCTTTCTTGTTTCTCCTTGCTATTCTTTGGAACTCTGCATTCAAATGGGTATATCTTTCCTTTTCTCCTTTGAATGTTTTTAAGAACAGATTTAATTATCTCAATCCTTACATCCCCTCATATCTAGAGATGAATTAAATCCCCTCATGACGATATCAGAGCCTCATGACTAACAAAAAACCCTTTTGTAAAATGAGTGCTTAATGGTATTGAACTCCCCCTTCACCAAAACCTTATATATTGACCTTCCCCCACTGCCACTTTGGAGAAGTCTCTCGGAGCTATCTGAGATGCTGCCTCCCAGGTTGCAGTCCTCATTTTGCCCCAAATAAAACTTAACTGGAAACTCTCAAGTTGTACATCTTTTTTAAGTCAGTATTGTGTTGCAAAATCTTCTACATATCCTGGCTCCTCCCTTACTTCTTAGAGGTATCTGAGAGGCTGCATGCTGGGCTTAAGTCTTCAGTTTTGTCTGCCAAATAAGACATTAGTCTCAACTTTTAGGTTCTCCCTTTTTTTTTTTCAGTTGTCTCTGTTGTAAGTACTTAACTTTGCCTTTGCAACATGAAATCAGCTACAGACAATTGGCAAATGAATGAACACAACTATGTGCTAATAAAACTTTATTTATAAAGCAGTCAGTGGGTAGATTTGGTCTATAGCCCACAGTGGTTTTTGAACTCCTATTCTTACCACAGGCACCCAATAGTTCACTCTTTGCATTCTGAGTACATAGCAAAGGGTAGTTTTGTCAGGGAGAAAGAATGAATTTATCAATAAAATCATTACTGGCAAAGCTCAGAAGAATGAAGCCTTCAGGAAATAGGTCAGATGTTTCATTTGCATATGCAAAGCCCATACTGTGGTTTATTTTATATATCTTTCTTTGCCTGCATGAAATCTTTTCCTAATCTCATCTTCTTCTCAATTTCCCCTTCAAGCTCTCATCCTTCCAAACCTTTAAAGGATAATAAATACAATTTTCCTATTAAAGATAATGGGCTTTCAGGGATCTCTCTGCAAAAAGGAAATGAGGGGAAAAAAATCTTATTAGGACCTATCTCCATCATATAGATTGATCTGCAACTCTCAATTATAAATTTGGATTTTGTTTTCTCAATCAATGATCTCTTTTTTCTTATAATATCCCTCTAGGACATAAAAAAATGAAATTAGTTCCTGGCAATTTTCTAAGGCAAAGGGGAAAAATGTACAGAAAATAACTTGGCTGAAAATAAAATCATAGGCAGATACAAAACACCATGCAACTAAATGGTAAAGTATAATTCAATAATGATCACCTACTTACTTCTAATTTAAAGGATGTATTAATATCCAGCCAGGGAAATAGAAAACTACATGTACTTTTCCAGGTCACGCTGATCATCTCCTTTTTGGATTCTCTATCAATCACCAGTGCTATTAGAGCTCCAGTAGCTAATCCCATCTTTTTAAATAACTTATTTATTTTATTAGAATGGACTTGCTTCACAATGTGTTAGTTTTTGCTAGACAATGAAGTGGAATCAGCCATATGTACACATATATCTCCTCCCTGTCACCCTCCCTCCCACCTCATCCCATCCCACCTCTCTAGGTCATCACAGAGCACAGAACTGAGTTTCCCGTGCTTTAGCAGGTCCCCTCTAGCTATCTGTCTTACACATCGTAGCATATATATGCCAAACCCAAGTTCCCAATTCGTCCCACCTTCCCCTTCCCCTTCTGTGTACACATGTCAGTTTCTAGGTCTGTGTCTCTATTCCTGTCTTAGAAAATAGGTTCATCTGTATCATTTTTCTAGATTCCACATATATGTGTTATTCTCACCTTTATTTCATATTTATGGACCTGAATTATTTTCTTAAATATGTCATTCTGAGTGTCTGTGCTGTATTAGTCATCAGTTGTGTCCAACTCTTTGCCAACCTTTGGACTGTAGCCCACAAGGCTCCTCTGTCCATGGGATCCTACAGGCAAGAATACTGGAGTGGGTTGCCATTTCCTTCTCCAGGGAATCTTCCCAACCCGGGAATCAAACCCGTGTCACCTGTGTCTTCTACATTGCAGGTGGATTCTTTACCTGCTGAGTTATCAGGGAAGCCCATTCTAAGTGTTACCTTATCCCTAATCCTCACCACACCTTAAAAGGACCAAGCTTTGCCCTCACATTCTCCAGCACTACGTGTGGAGTTAACTGAAAACCTGGAAAAATTTGTAATGCAGCCCCAGCCTGGGATAGCAGTAGGCAAATGGCCTAAATCCCTCTTTTGGGATCTGCCACCTCCAAGTTCTCTCCCCTGTGGCTGGTCCCCAGATATCATGTAACTACTCTGATTCACAGCCCAGACAGTGTGATGAAGTCAATTTTCCCTCTTGGCATTGTAAATAATGAAGATTGAGAATTGAAAATGCTCCTATTAACCTAGCATCTAAGCAAGCAGCTCTTCTAATTTAAACATTCCTATTTTTTGGGAACCAGACAAATATGCTTTATTAGAAATATTGTCTGGAGGACTTTAGGTTCAGGTAAATTTATTGTGCCTGTAAAGCCAATCACCATTTCCATTTCCCATGGTCATCAAGCTAAACTTTCTATGAACTTTAACAATGAATGAAAATTGATTAAAATCACATATGCTGAATTACTTTCTCCCAAGAATAGCTAACAATTTTCTGAATAAACTTGACCTTTTCTCTTCCATTCATTTTAACATAAAGGTGAATGAAAATCACATTCAAACAAGTATATCAATCCACTTGGGCAAGCCTAGAAACAAACCTGTGTCTGTGAAAATGAAAAGTAATTTACTCTTTTTATTAAGATGTATTGTAAAGTCACAGTTGTGATCTAATGAAACTTTAGCAGCTCTGTACATCTATTTATGATTTTCTGTTTTTTTATTAATGACTCATTTGCTCCAGAATGAGGAGAATAGCTCTTAAAGAGAAAGAGATTTAGATATGCTTTTTGTTTGTTTGATTTAGAAATGATTCTTTAAGGTAAAGCCCCTATATTAATAAAACCATCTACCTCTAACACAGTTTTCTGCATAGTGTTTTTTCAAAGTGATTTCACATGCATTTTACCCATTTGATCTAACCAGCAATACAATGACATTTTTTTGTGTGTGAAACGTCAGCGTCCAGAAAAAGCTCATTTCTCAACCAATGCACATCCTCATCCCCTTTTCTCACCCTACTCACCCCATTGCAGAGTGACTTAGATACACTCAAAGGCAAAATAGGCTCCAAATTGTTCAAGGTATAAAGACAGTAGAGACTGCATTAAGAAGAGCACAGATAGAAGAGACTCCATCGTTTTCTTTTTTTTTTTTTCTTTTTCTTTTCTGCTGTGCTATAGAGCATACTGGATCTTAGTCCCCAACCAAGAATCAAACCCAAGCCCCTTGCACTGGAAGCATAGAGTCTTAACAACTGCACCACCAGGGAAATCCCATGATTCCATCTTCTCAGTTTAGTATTTCTAGGGGTTTCCTTTAGATTGGCTTATTTTCTATCCATTCATGCAGCTGATTGGTCTGGGGCTCTCATCCCAGAGATACATCTGCTCTTAAGGAGAGAGAATCCAGGATGGGTCCAAGGAAATATGAGATGAATCAGGCTATTCCAGTCTGTTAAATACCAGAAGGGGTCCTATGGCTCACATGTGAGCAGGTAATGTCACCAGACTTAAATATGACAGAATATAAAGGCACAGTTCCAATTAACAAGGAAAAAGACATTTGTCTTGAAGTTGTCACATGACCCAGGGGAACAGAAGCCAAGTATGTTAGGAAACAGGGTAAGATGTGACCATTCAAGATCAAGGCCAAATACCTTAAACTATATAATAATGCCTATTTTACTATCTTATAATTTGAAGAGCACAGAAATAAAATGGCTTGTCTAATATCACATAATTAATCTGCTCAGAAAAGAACATGAGGCTTGATGATTCTTGTAGGGGGCCTCATAGCAACCCTGGAGCTGTGATGAGACCCTCAAGAATCCAGGCTTCTTCCTCTCCCCTGTAACAATCTCTGGCGCTTGTGCCTTATTTGCAGAGTCTCTCTCAGGTGGTCACTCAGTGGACCACCAGTGGACCAGGAAGATGCTGGGAGCAAAGAGCATCCACTGGGATTCTCCTCTGACACCAAGAATGACTCATTTCATCCTATGGGTACACCTTTCCATATCATCATAACCTACCAGAAACTTTTTCTGACTTCAAAATTTGTTTCTCCCATGATGGTTTTATTGACCATAATCTCATGTTTGGAATGATGGTAAATTTGCGCCATAAATCTTTACTGAATACCTACCAAGTACTACAAATTGGGTAAAGTTCAGGGAACGAAAATACAATACATGGTTTTACCTGTACTCAAGTAACTTACAGTCCCTTGGGATTGATTCTCAAAGAAACTGGCCATCATGTTGCATCCCAGTGAGGCCACTTACAGACTTTCAGAGGGATGATTTCCTCAACACGAGTGAAGCTTGAGTTCAAATACCTCTTCCCCAAGTGCCCATATTTATAATTATTCATCCAAGAGAAAATTAATCCCTTCTATCCAGAGGTATCTTTCTAGGCTCGTACTGAATTGTCATTGACAGTTTTCATTGGTATTTAACTTTTCACATTATTTTTGTAGATGTCCTCAAATTGCCATTTCAACTCTAAGATTTTATAAAACTCTATTTTGCCATCTTGACAGAGCTATAAATCCCTGCACAGAGGAACTTCTTTTTATCACAGCCTCAGCTTGCCAGGCACACTATCAAACAGTTCCTTGGATATATCTAGTACTCTGTTGTTCAGGGTTTTGATTGAAAAGTACCTGCATGCACTCAGGAGTCAAGTACATTAGTATTCAAGAGTAGCTCTATATTTTTCAGATTTTGCTTTTTTGGAATATTTTGTTATCTTCTTTAAACCTGTGTTTCCCCACATTTAAAATGAGAATAATAATAAATGAGCTGGCACACAAAGAGCCTTGAAGCTTGATCTTTAACTAATCTTCAGTGAAATGAAGTGAAAGTGTTGGTTGCTCAGTTGTCTGACTCTGCGACCCCATGGACTGTAACCCATCAGGCTCCTCTGTCCATGGAATTCTCTAGGCAAGAATACTGGACTGGGTTACCATTTCCTTCTCCAAGGGATATTTCTGACCCAAGGATCAAACCATCTGAGACACAAGGGAAGGGTTTAATTATAGCTAGAGAGACCTGAATTCACATCCTATCTCCTCTACTTACAGGTAATGTGCATATATTCTCTGTCAACCTAAACATTTTTACAAATAAAATGGAAAGAATCATAATATCCACCTCCTGAGATTTTGAAAGCATCAAATGAAATAATGTCTGTAGAGCACTTAGCACAGTGTCCACTATACAGAAAGCGCTCAATAGATGTCAGCTTTAAGACTGATATTCATTACGTAGATTTAGGGGTATAGTGTGTAAATTCACAAGATCTTAAATAGTTAAATAGGATTCCATCGTTTACCCAAAGCTCCGTTTTTACCTTTGTTGTTGTTTAGTCGCTAAGTCCTGTTCGACTCTTTTGCAACCCCATGGACTGTAGTTCACCAGGCTCCTCTGTCCGTGGGATTTCCCAGGCAAGAATACTGGAGTGGGTTGCCATTTCCTTCTCCAGGGGATCTTCTGATCCAGGAGTCGAACCTGAGTCTCCTGCATTGACAGGCAGATTCTTTGCCACTGAGCCACCAGGGAAGCTCCTATTTTTACCCTAATGTCTTACGGTTCGTTGGTTGTTCAGTCATGTCTGACTCTTTGCAACCCCACGGACTACAGCCCACCAGGCTCTCCTGTCCATGGGATTTTCCAGGCAAGAATACTGGAGTGGGTAGCCATTTCCCTCTCCAGGGAATCTTCCTGACCCAGGGATCAAACTCCAGTCTGCTACACTGCAGGCAGATTCTATACCATCTCAGCCCCCTGTACCTAAGTCTTAGTTGAGGAATGAGAAAATGCTTTCTGATGTTAACAATAGTAATAGTGAGGCATCACAAAACTCCTGCATATCTTCTGTTATGACTTTGATGACAACTAAGCCTGCTATGGTTGTTTGTTCACTGAACAAGGGTTTTACAAGGCAGGAGAGCTAATCTACAGATGAATAAGAGAGACACAAATCTTCAGCTTAAATTGCTTACGATCCCATTTGAGAGTAGGATGTGCACATAAGGAATATCACTGTAGTAGAATATGTACTTACTGACATGAGGCATTTAGGGCACAGAGGCAATGGATCAACTCTGTTCACAAATACAGAGCAATAAAGGAAACCTCCACTGGAAAGGTTGTACTTAACACTTAATGTCATGCTTAAGAGCATGGTGAGAAGAGATAGGTGAGGAAATAACAACGTGGTCAAAGAACCTGATGCATGCAATGGCCCTGGATGACAAAGGGAAAGGATGAAGTTGTTCTTGTGTTGGTGGCATGGATAACTTAAAGAACCATTTGAAGTGAGAACTGGCTTTTCTAGAAACTTTACCTAAATTTCAGTGATTCTTCACATTTTGTGATCACAAGTTTCCTTCAGTTTCCAGTGAAAGTTTTGCAGCTTCTGTTTGGTAAAAGATATACACACATATTTTTATAGAATATCCTGGATACTGGGAAAGATGGAAATAGAACCTCCAGCCTGGGCGGGGGGTGGGGGGGGAATGCTTTTAGTTTATCAGACAAGCACAAGGAGTCTCCACAGGATAAAATAGTAATGGAGGTGGTGACCGGTTCTCCAATATCAACAGCTTTGTTTATTTGTTTTCTTTTGGAGACTTATTTAGTTTTCATTTCAATGGCCACACCTCCACCTATAACATAAAGATGTTTTGAGAGAAATTGACTTAGTCTTTAGGGACTAGGGGTATGGCATGTGGTTCCAGCTTATCATTCAAAGCTAATCATTCAAAGTCTACCCTTTGACCACAGTTATTGATTTAGGGGAGGGTACAAAACACATATTTAACCAAGCAATTTACTGAAAAGGCTGGCTGAAGGCTTCTGGGAAACAAACATCCTTGATTTTTCTGGGAGGATTTCCAGAAGCAAATTGCAGAACTTTTCTCTCCTTATCTATATGGTTCAGGGCAGAGCAGCTGCAGGAGTTACTACTAGCCATATTCAGAGACCATGATGGGGAACCAGGCTTTAGAACTCAGTCTACGCCATAGAAGGTGGAATGAAGAGGTGGAAAGAAACATGGTTCTTACTGACACTTTTGAGTCACAGAATCAATATAGCTCTGAAGTTCACCTACCACCAGACCCTGTTTTTATGGTGGCCACTAAGCCCCTTATATGGTTAAATAGATCTGAATTCACTACCATGTATAAAGTAGATAGCCATTGGGAATCTGCTCTACCTCACAGGGAGCTTGGCTCGGTGCTCTGTGATGCCCTAGAGGAGTGGCATCAGGGTTAGGAGGTGGGAGGCTCCAGAAGGAGGGGATAATATGTGTACATATAGCTGATTCATGTTGTCAGAAGCAACTAACACAACGATATAAAGCATTATACTGCAATTTAAAATTAATTTACAAATCTGAATTCAACGTTTATTGGTTGTATCCAACAGTACCCTAAATAATGCGTAGCAAAAATGATATATACCCTCTCTCTGTCCATACAGAGTCCAGCACACCACTTCCCTTCCTCTTGCTTCCTTCTGTCTCTCCCTTGTGTTTCCTCTGCACCTCCCACACTGTGTAGTCTCAGTTCTTGTGTACTTAATTCCATCCTCCGTGATGGAGCTGGTGAAGTATCAGGAGGCCTCCAGGCCCTGCCTATCCTCAGTTGTTGTATTTGCTTAATAAATAAATCTTCCTTTTGCTAATATTAATTTCCTTTTAAAACATTACTATTAATTTGCAACTAGTAGACAAAAAAGCTCTGTAGATCTAATGCACAATGTAGTGATTATAACCAACAATACTATATAATAAAGTTCAAAGTACTAAGAGACTGGATCTTAGTTGTTTTCAACACACAAAAAAAGACATGATAATGATGTGATGTGATAAAGGTGTCATTTAGCACTACTATAGTAATCATATTGCAATATGTAAATGTATCAAAATAACACTTTATATACCTCAAGCTTATGTAATGTTATATGTGGACTATCAAAAAAAAAAAAAAAGCTCTAGAGATTATAATGTTAACAGCCTCTGCCTCTTTGTTCTGCCTCTCAAGAACTGCTAAAACTTTCTTCTTCGTACTTAGATGTGTGCCATCACATCCAGAAAAAGGTAGAAAATTCTCTAATAGGAATGTAGAGATGGGGAGGTAAAAACTTCAGTCTACCATCATAGTGCTTGCAGTGTGTTCAGAGACTTTCCCAAAGACCATGGAACTTGTAAGGACCCATAAGTTCAGGATAGGGATTCTTGCTTCATATGTCAGGGAGCTATTGAAGGGTTTTAGGGATAGGCCATGCCAGTTGTGTCCAACTCTTATGTGACCCCGTGGACGTTAGCCCACCAGGCTTCTCTGTCCATAGAATTCTCCAGGCAAGAATACTGGAGTGGGTAGCTATTCACTTCTCCAGGGGATTTTCCTGACCTGGGAATCAGACTCAGGTCTTCTGAATTTCAGGAGGATTCTTAACTGTCTGAGCCACTAGGGAAGCCTCCTAACATGGTCATGTTTGTGTTTTTCAAAGTTAACTATGAAGCAATGTTCTTAATAAGTGGCTAAGTGAAAGGCTTCTAAATCCACATTTTATTTTTATGCCTGGAATCAATTTATCATAATTTGTTCTTGGGACAGCTTTCTCTCTCTCTCTTCCTTCCTACCCTCCCCTTCTCTCTCTCCAGATAGATAGATATCCATACAATGGGCCATTCCTTCATAGAACACCAATGTGGATATAGTAGGTTCTTCTGAGTTTCACTATGTCTGTAAGACAATTCTCATAGGATATTTTAGATTTATCACTATTCAATTATTTTGAAGTTTTATGTCACCCAGAGCAGCCTACATATTCACAGAATCGTAGAACTATAGGTTTAAAGTGGATCATAAGGTTCAACTCATCTAGTTATTTAAAAAACCCTATTTGCCTACAAAATGCATATCTGACATATAAGACCTAGGATCATTGAACACATCATGAGAGCATTTTAAAATGGTAATTGACTATTTCTGACCAATGGAAGTTACATTTTAAGGTAGTATGACATGTAAATCATAAACATGATAAGACAGAAATTAGAAAGTTTAGCATATGAGGGACAATTATCATTCTGGAAAATGTCCCTAACTTATGAAAACAGTATTTAGAATATGTTATGGTCCTTTTGCCTTCATTCATTTGAACACACTAAGCTCATATTTGCAAAGTCATGTTGAAAATACATGAAGAGCTAGGCAGACAGTTGCACTAACCAACACAATATTGTAAAACAATTATCCTTCAATTAAAAATAAATAAATTAAATAAAAAATAAATAAATCATAGATCACTCTTAATGGACTTGTTCTCAAATCTCCAAACTTTCACTCCCCTTTCTAAGATTCTTGACTAAGTCTTATTTTCTTGATTTAGATTTAATTGAATCTTCTTTTACAGGAACAACTATTGACTTTCTGACTTTATGTGTTGTGAGTATAGAAAAAAGCATCTAATCCCTTAATCTCTCTATATTAATTATTTATTGATGCATAATAACCTGCTCCAAAAGTTAGCAGCTAGAAATGGCAAACATTTGTTGTACACAATTTCTGAGGCCAGGCATCCAGAAGAGGTTTAGCTGAGTAGTTACAGCTCAGCATCTCTCATGAGGTTGCAGTCAAGATGTTGGATGGAGTTGCACTCATATGCAGGCTGGACTGTGGCTGGAGGACCCATTTCTAAGATGAGATACTCAAAGAGCTCTTGGCACAAGGCCTCAGTTCATTTCCAATGGCCTCTTTTTATGATATGGCAGGTGGTTTCACAAAGGACAGTGAAAGTGGGGGTAGCTGCAATATCTTTTAAACCTAATACTGGAAGTAACACAGTGGTATGTGTAGCTTCTGTCACATTCTTTTGATCACACAGAAAAACTTGAGTACAATGTGGAATGGGAATATATGAGAATGTGGTCACCACAAGTGAGGGTCATTAAGGACTTTCACACACCCTTAGTGGGTTAAGTGCTCCTTCATACAGGCTTAATCAAACTCCCATTACCTTTGATGGGCTGAGAATGGATAGTTCTAAAAAGTGATTTTCCTGCAACAATATCAAAATATACATGAAAAATGCATGCAAGTTTTCTAGACACATTGGTGGGTTTGAGTAAAAAGTTGTTCTCTTCACAGAAGCAATATTTTGAACTTTCAATTACATTACACCAGTGAGTAAAAGTACAGTTGTAATTAAGAATTCCTCTGAATTGTACTATAAATGACACACCTGAAACACTTTAAAATACAAGATGATTTCTTCTTGGGTTCTGAAAATTTTTTTTTCTTTATTTTGATAGTTTCCAAATTTGTTTATAATACATCTGTGGAAAAATTAAGTAAATATACATTAATAAAATAATAAATAGATAAAGAGTCTTTGTTTGAATAACAAATATACTAACATTCGGGCTATAAGAAAATCTGCTAGTATTCAGAATTCTTGACTATAAATTATACGACAAAGGAACATAAAAAAGCAAAGGCTTAAAGCTAGAAGATGAAAGACTGATGTTTATATAATATATACTATAGTCGTCCCTTGTATGTGTGTGTGCTCAGCTGCTCAGTCATGTCTAACTCTTTGTGACCCCATGGCCTATAAGCCACCAGGCTCCTCTGTCTGTGGAATTTTCCAGACAAGAACACTGGAGCAGGTTGCCATTTCCTACTTCGGGAAATCGTCTGGACCCAGGAATCAAACTCAAGTCTCTTTGAGTCTCCTGCATTGGCAAGTGGATTCTTTACCACTGAGCCACGGGGGAAGTGTGATGCACCTCTCCGCTTATATACAGGGGATATATTCCAAGACCCCCAGTGGATGCCTGAAACCAAGGATAGTATAAAACCCTATGTATACTATGTATATATACATGCATACCTATAATAAAGTTTAATTTATAAATAAGGCACAGTAAGGCATTAACAACAATAACTGATAATAAAATTAAATATTTTAACAGTATACTGCAATAAAAGTTGTATAAATGTGGTCTCTCTCTCACAGAATAACTTGTGCTGTACTCATCTGTCTTCATCTTGTGATTATTCCGATGATAAAATGCCTGCATGATGAGATGAAGTGAGGTGAATGACAAAGGTACTTGACATAGCCTTAGGCTACTACTGAACTTCTGATAATAGTCAGAAGAAGGATCATCTACTTCTGCTGATCCCAGATCATCCAGGCATGAGGATGTCAATGGTTGAATGTCAAAGGCAGATTATGTCAGTGGTTGGGGATTCCAAGCAGGACAGAGAAGACTGAATTGGTGAAATTTCTCATCACACTATTCAGAATGGTACAAAATTTAAATTTATGAATTATTTATTTCTGGAATTTTCCATTGAATATTTTCAAATTGTGGTTGACCTCACATAACTGAAACTACAGAATGCAAACAGGGGATAAGGGGGGAATACAATGTATGTGTGTGTGTGTATATATGTGTGTGTGTGTGTGTGTGTGTAGGTATATATGTATATGTGTGTGTGTATGTATGTGTGTGTATATATATATATGGGGGAACTGAGAGAGAGAGAAAGTTGTCACAATCCATACATGTATGGATTGCCTATCTGGAGGAAAAAAAGAAAGCAGAAGAACCCCTAAAGTACCAAAATGTGTATTAAGAGAGAAGTGGCCCCTCACACTGGTTAGAATGGCCATCATCAAAAAATCTACAACAATATATGTTGGAGAAGGTGTGGAGGAAAGGGAACCCTCCTATATTTTTGGTGGGAATGCAAATTGGTACAGCCACTATGGAGAACAGTATTGAGGTTCCTTAAAAAACTAAAGATATAGCTACCATATGATCCAGCAACTCCACTCCTGAGCATGTATCTGGAGAAAATCATAACTCAGTAGGATATATGCATTTCAGTGTTCATTGCAGCAGTATTTACAATAGCCAGGACATTGAAGCATAGATGCCCATCAATGGAGGAATAGATAAAGAAGACACGGTACATGTATGTAGTGGACTATTATTCAGCCATAAAAGAATGAAATAAGGGCATTTGCAGTGACCCTGTGAGTCTATTAGTATAAGCATGTATTTTTTTCATAGAAGAAATTAACACATAAATTAATAAAGCAGTGGAAAAACCACAGTCCAAACCCTAGCTTGCTACACTCCAAAGCCCCTCATGACACCATGTTGCTTTTTCACACCAAATGACTTTTGCCTCTCCTCTGGTGATGTTTCTATTCATCCCTTCAACTTGGCTTGTGGCACCCTCATACAAACAAGCACACACACACAACTTAGGTAAGTTAAGCATTATTTTTTTTCAGTACCTCTTATTTGATTCTTTGCCAACCAGTCACACAACAAACTGTTTGACTGAAGGTTTCATATTATATCTAGTTTCCTAAATGATAAGAGACATATAGTAATAAAATAACATTCCCAGAGGACATTTTCACACATTACTTGCTGTTTCTCTTTTAAAATTCCCATCGTTAAAAGTGTCAAACAGCCATAGGCTCAAGATATAATAGCTTCAGCTGCAAATAAAAGAACCTTCTTTATGGATGAAAGGTGTGAAAAGGACTATTTCATCAGTCTCTCAGCTACCCCCCCACAGAACAGTGTAGTTAGTGTATGAGGACAGCAGTTAAAAAACCAGCCTTTAAAATGGTATGAGATCTTCCACACCTAGATTTCAGAACATTTTGGAGGCAAGTATTAATTTATTTTTCCTTTTGTCCTAACTTTTCATAGGGGCAAATTTGGGCACAGAGGGGATAATGAGCTTGACAGAGAGTCAGGAGCAAGACATTGATGGAAAATGGGCACATATTATAGGATGCAGATTTCATTGCTTCTCACATCCATTTCTCATCATGGAAGCACAGTCATCCTGTTACACTTGTATTTGACGGTTCACTGAACAGCCGCAATAACAAATTCTAAATACCTATCAAATGTCATAAAATGTCACTTACTATTTTTCTTGGTTTGTAAAAGGAAAACGAAAATTGATAAAGTTCATGTATATTTTGTACTAGTTCAGTACCCTAAATACCATACTATAAGACTTTCAACAAATATGTAGTCAATAGTAGCTAATATGATCATATTAAATAAGGGAGTGCTACATGTTTTCAAGGGAAAGTAGTCATATTAAAAAGAGTTCTTTTAAAATGCTCTGAACAGTGCCTTCTGGTGCATCACAGCAAGATTCAGCTGATAATAAAAACTGCCTTTCAATAGAACACTCTAAATTTTTACAAGACTCCAATTCTTCTGTGCAATTATGGAATTTGAAATGTAATTCTCCCTGGAACCATCAAAGAATTAAATCAGAGAAATGCTGTTGAGAATATGGCAAGAGAGAGAAAAAAAAGAACCGTTTCAAAGATCCATTTTATTTTGCTATTTCTTGCTGTCACATTATATTGTAAGCCACCATGTTGTTATGAAAAAAGACAACTAGAAAAACCACTCTAGACAACTGAATATTTCCAAAATGTTGACTCAGGGATATTCTTTTTCTTGATAATTATATTTATTCACTATGGCCATCTATCTATGAAATACATAAAGAATTTCTAGAGAAATGAATCATCAGTCAAGGTACAATTGTTTACCAAATGTTCATTATGAACCCATCACCATTACTCATACAAAGGGTATATAAAGTAGTCCAAAGAACTGAAATGTGTTCATCCAAACTTGACTTCTGTCTTTATTTCACAATCAATTAATCACCAATTCCCATAGTTTCCATCTCCTTTAATGATCTCTCAGATCTCCTCATCCTACTGGATCCCCATTACCAGTACTAAAAATTATTCCAGTAAGTTCCTAACTGTTCTACTTGTCTTCAACGTTGTCAGCTTTAATACACTCTGAGAAGTATTTTGGAAATAAAACTATGATTATACCACCTCCGCTGTTGAAACCCAGAATATTTACATGGAAGTCCTGAGTCCCAGTACATTTGTATGATTATGCAGGGTTCTCATGAGTGAGTTCGGTCTTCTTCCCTTTCTCACTTTGATTTTTGCTCCTCCTTCAAACACTTCATCAAAGTTAAACATCATGTAGTTTCCTGAGCCAGAAAGACCACTTCCTCATCCTCCTTCAAGTTCTTTTTAATGTTTCCTCATCCTAGAATATACTCCCCTCACCTTTTGTCTGACCTGCTCTACTAGCCTATTAAGAAATCAGGAATCACATCTTCTATTATGGTTTTCCTCTTCCTCTCCTCTTCTATGAGTTAGATCCTTTTGCTATGTAAACTCTTAGCTTAGGCAATTATGTCTGATACCGTATTTTTATAGTTTTGCTGATTTCCGTAAGACATCTGTTAGATCTTTGAATATAAAGATTATGTTTCACTAATCTTTTAGGTGTTTAACATACATGAAACCTGGCATATGGTTATCAATTCAACAAAGAAATATTTGTGGAATAAATAGATGAATAAACTCAAAATGGAGAGAATATGTATGTATTCATTTCATCCTAATTTGCAAACTTCTCATGTTATTCTTTACTGCAAATTATACCCAATGTGATAGTTGGTATCTAACTTCATAGTGTTTATTTCTAACATTTTTAACTGTTTTGTTTCAAATATTAATCATGTATTTAAATGATAAAACTATGATTCATCAACTGTCAGATTAGCTATGGTTGTTGTTGTTTAGTCGCTAAGTCGTGTTTGATTCTTTTGTGACCCCATGAAGTGTAGCCCACCAGGCTCATCTATACATGGAATTTTCCAGGCAGGAATACTGGAGTGGGTTACCATTTCCTTCTCCAGGGAGTCTTCCTGACCCAGGGATTGAACCCACGTCTCCTGAATTAGCAGGTGGATTCTTTACCACTGAGCAACCAGGGAAGCCCAAAATTAATGCTAAGACACCAAAAATGGTAAGACATTTCTCATCTATGGCGATATTAAAATATAGGGAGAAAATGTGTGGCTCATAATCAGTGAAATAAAATTCCTTGAAGTTATACCATGCATTTGGCCCTGTGATGTGTTTTATATTCATAATTCTCTTAATGCTCACAATCTTCCTATAAGGAGGGTGCTTTTATTATTCTCATTTTAAAAATTAACAAGCTGAGTTCAAAGAAAGTTAGGTCATTTTCCCAAGGTTGCACAGAATGTAAGCTGCAATGCTAGGATTTAAGTCTCTAACTACAAAGTGCATGTTTCATTGCTTGAAATGCTTCTAATCCTCCATTATTGAACTCAGCACTGAGAGGAGGAACAACAACAAAAAAAGTAAAATTGCCTTTATTTTAGAATATAATTTTCTTGACTTCATCATACCCAGAAATACATATAGGAATACAAACACACTCAGAATTTCTAAACAATGTGGTAAAGGTTATGATTTTAACATTTTATGATTTTAACATTTAACATTTCTTTAAATGTTATCTATGAAATATTACAATAAGAAGCAGATTCACAGGTATAGAGAACAAACTAGGGGTTACCAGTGGCCCTATAGGAGGTGGGGAAGTGGGAGGTGGGGAGGGCACTATAGGAGTGGGGAAGTGGCAGGCACAAACTATTGAGTTTCACATAAGCTTCAAGGATGTGTTGTACAACAAGGGAAATATGGTCAATATTTTGTAATAACTGTTAATGAAACCTTTAAAATCATAAAATTTTTAAAAACTAAATGAATAAGTAAACTGATGCTGAAGGCAAAAAACATTATCTATAAGCATTATAAGTAATTTTGCATGTAAATTATAAAATATCTCCTGAAAAATATGAAGATAACTCAGGAATTGAAAAAGACCAAACCCTAAAGAAATTTAGAAAAGTAAACAAACAAACCAAAAATCCCCAAAACAAAGATGGACTGAGGAATAAGCATTACCTTTATGACATCTTGGGAGGAGGCATCCTCATTTATGGGAAAGCTAAGTAAACTTACGGGAGAACAGATACCTTCTACATAAATGCCATCCCATTCCCGCTGCTGCTGCTAAGTCGCTTCAGTCGTGTCCGACTCTGTGCAACCCCATAGACGGCAGCCCACCAGGCTCCCCCGTCCCTGGGACTCTCCAGGCAAGAACACTGGAGTGGGCTGCCATTTCCTTCTCCAATGCATGAAAGTGAAAAGTGAAAGTGAAGATGCTCAGTCTTGTCTGACTCTTAGCGACCGCATGGACCACAGCCTACCAGGCTCCTCCGTCCATGGGATTTTTCCAGGCAAGAGTACTGGAGTGGGTTGCCATTGCCTTCTCCCACCATCCCATTACAAATATGTTATATAATATTTTACACATTAAGATGCTAATAGAAAATAAACCCATCTAAATATTGACTTATAAATAATGCAAAAAATGTTCTAAATTTCAACATGTTGCAGGAGGATTGAAACAATAGTGTTGAAATCAACGCCATCGGTTATGAAACTAAGTTAACTCTTCCTGATTGTTACTATGAGATTCTAGTATGATCCAGGATGCCCAATATTAGAAAAAAATATCTGAGCTATTTTTGCACCTCCTATGGTGTTGGAGAAGACTCTTGTGAGTCCCTTGGACTGCAAGGAGATCCAACCAGTCCATCCTAAAGGAGATCAGTCCTGGGTGTTCATTGGAAGGACTGATGCTGAAGCTGAAACTCCAGTACTTTGGCCTCCTCATGCGAAGAGTTGACTCATTGGAAAAGACCCTGATGCTGGGAGGGATGGGAGCAGGAGGAGAAGGGGATGACAGAGGATGAGATGGCTGGATGGCATCACTGACTCGATGGACATGAGTTTGAGTAAACTCCGGGAGTTGGTGATGGACAGGGAGGCCTGTCGTGCTGCGATTCATGGGGTCGCAAAGAGTCGGGCACGACTGAGCGACTGAACTAAACTGAACAGCTCGCTACTCCCCATTCCTTTTAAAATGCAGGCCTGCACATAGCACATGTACACAAACACAGAGCTTTTCACACCTGTTTACTTTTGTCCGTGTCTTAGTGTCAGTTCTCTGGAACATTAAGGTAGATGAGGGTAAATTTTGCTTAATTCACTTCTCTTTTATCCTGGTCCCAGGTGATCAATATCACTGGCTATTCCTGACTGGCCAGGACATCCTCTTCCTTCAACCCTTCCCCAAAGCCTGTACTGTACCCAATCACCACCAACAATTGACTTACCCAGAATCCTTTCTCTTATAGTACTACTCTTTGCTAAAGATAATTAGATCATCTATATCAAACACAGGCACTCCAGGCTGATGATATTATAATGAGATATCCCTTTCAGTCACTGTTTCTATTTTAACCAAAGGTAAAGCGGCCCAAGTCAAAATTATAAGGAAAAAAAAAAAAACATAACGTAACTTCAATTTAAGAAATGTCCAAAATCCTAGACATGATCCTTTATTCCTTTCTGTTCCCATCAGACACCCTGGAGCTTTCTTGAAAGTGAAGTTGCTCAGTCATGTCTGACTCTTTGTGACCGCTTAGACTTGTAGCGCACCAGGCTCCTCCATCCATGGGATTTTCCAGGCAAGAATACTGGAGTGGGTTGTCATTTCCTTCTTTCTTAGCCTCCATCAAATGTTTTCAAAACTGTATTTAACATACACACATAGTTTGGCAAATCAAATAGGGTACTAGGATAAGACAAGAGTTGAATTGATGGCTGCGGGTTTTTCAGCAAAGAAATTCTGAATTTAACTTTTCAGAATATGTTCTCTTTTTTTCTTTTAAATTATTTTTTTAATTGAAATTGAGTTGCTTTACAATGTTGCATAAATTTCTGTGCAGCAAAGTGAATCAACTATAAGTATACATATATCCAGGCTTCCCTGCTGGCTCAGTGGTAAAGAATCCACCTGCCAATGCAGGAAACATGGATTCAGTCCCTGGGCTGGGAAGATCCCCTGGAGAAGGAAATGGCAACCCACTCCAGTATTCTTGCCTGGGAAACCCCATGAAAAGAGGAGCCTTGTGGGCTACAGACCATGTGGTCACAAAAGGTGGATGCAGCTTAGCAACTAAGCAATAATACATATATCCCCTCTTTTTTGTATTTATTGGGATTGGCACATATATAGGGGCTTCTCTGGTGGCTCAGATGATAATGAATCTGCCTGCAATGCAGAGTGCCCGGGTTTGATCCCTAGGTTGGGAAGATCCCCTGGAAAAGTGAATGGCTACCCATTCCAGTATTCTTGCCTAGAGAATTCCATAGACAGAGGAGCCTTAGCCTGGTGGGCTATAGTCCATGGGGTCGCAAGGAGTCAGACACGACTGAGCTACTGATACTTTCACACTTTCATAAAATAGATAACTAATGAGAACCTAACGTATAGCACACAGAACTCTACTTAGTGCTCTGCAGTGACATAAATGGGAAGGAAATCCAGAATATGTTTTTGACGGTTCAAAGACCATCCAGGTTTCAGATGTAGCTAAGAATCCTACATACGGAAAAACACATGTCCTCCTAGAATTCTCTTTCTTTACTTCTGTTGATAATGGTATAGCATCCCTTGTTAAACTCAGCCTAGGCATGGCTGCCTCTTGGAAGCCTTATGTGATTTCTCCTGTTTGAGCCTTTACACCCTGTGCTCGGTTCTGTCACACATCTTATCTTTCCATATGCACTTGTCAGTTCACCTGGACTGTGAATTATTCAGACGAAGAGACTAGAGCTTAATCACTTTCTGTGTCCAGAATATAAGCAGCTCATCGTAAGTCCAACATTTACCCCCAACTTTCCTCACCAATCCAGTCATTTAGCCTCATGATTCTCAAGTAGAAGGGGAAAGCAGTATTTCCTAGGATCAAGCATTGGAACCCCTAGGAGGCTTTTTCAACCAAGCACAGCCTTGATGATTTTATTTCCTGCAAAAGGTTATAGCTTTCTCTGCCTCTCTTAGATGAATCACTACTGCGTGAGTCATCGCACCGGGCAGCAAAAGGGAATCTAATTTCTAATCCTCAGGTGCATTGAGGTAGAAAAAGTAGAGGAGAAACATCGCTCTGATTCTGCAAAATTGTGTGTAGATCTTTTAATGCAGTGTGCCTCTGTGACTTTCTGCATACTGGGTCCCACCCACCGTCTTCTCACTTGACTAGCTCCTATTAGCCTTTTATATTCTAGATCAAATACCACCTCTTCTACAAAGCCTCCCAAGATCTTCCTTTCTCATTTATATAGACACGTCAGGATTCTCCTAGTGGTCTGTGAATACAGCCAGCATTTTTTTGTTTTACTATATTTTCCCAGTTCATTCTCAATCCCACCCACTAAACTGTAAACACCCTGAGTTTGAGTATTGTGTTTCTAATATTTCTATCACAAAGTCCTCTTATAATATCAGGAAAATAATATGTATACAATACTTGATTCCTGACAGATGGATAAAAATGGAATGAGAGAATGACTATTCACCCTTAAACTGGGTTCTGTTGAAAATAAAATAGAATTGCATAATGTGGTTTTTCCTCTGAATTTCTTTGAGGAGATATGACTCATCCATAGGAACAGAGGGTTGCATAAAATATTGTATGATAAAGCACTAAATTTATCATCTTCGGGTGTTCAAGGAGAGAAAAGAACTCATTTCAGGCAGATTTAGAAAAAAAAATGTTTTATTGTTGAAAAATGCTTTAACTGGAATTTGAAGTTGTGACAGATTAGAAGAAATAGACAAGAGAAGAAAGGACATTCTGTGAAGAAGAGAGACTGCATATTCCCAGTGTGGTTGTTGAGCAGCTTAGGGTGGGTGCCCCAGAGACCACGCAGAAGTGGCAGATGTTTGGGACATGACAACAACCAGGGAAATGGGGTGGTTGGAGGTGAAATGGGGTGATAATGAGGAAGTTATAATATTTTATCATATGATTTATCTGAAAAAGATTATAGTTCCTTCAACTGAAATGGCTAGTTCTTAGGGATTCCTACTGGGTTCAGACCAATCATTAATTCTGCCTCACTACCCAAATCTAGTCCCCTGATCATTCAGATGGTAAAGAATCTGCATCTAATGCATGAGATATGGGTTCGATCCCTGGGTTGGGAAGATCCCATGGAGAAGGGAATGGCTACCCACTCTAGTATTCATGTCTGGAGAATTCCATGGAGAGAGGAGCCTGGCAGGCTACAGTCCCATGGAGTTGCAAAGAGTCAGACACGACTGAGCAACAAACACTATCACTTTCATCGAAACCTAGGATTTTGAATAAGAGTAAGAAATTGCATGTCTTCATAGAAGAAAGGATGGGTTTAATTTTTCACATTTGATTTAGTTAGTTGTTCAGTCACTCAGTTGTGTCTGACTCTGCAACCTTGTGGAATGCAGCATACCAGACTTCCCTGTCCTTCACCATCTCCTGGAGCTTGCTCAAATTCATGTCCATTGAATCAGTAATATTATCCAACCATCTCATCCTCTGTCACCCCCTTCTCCTCCTGCCTTCAATCTTTCCCAGCATCAGGGTTTTTTCCAATGAGTTGGCTCGTCACATCAGTTGGCCAAAGTATTGGAGCTTCAGCTTCAACATCAGTCCTTCCAATGAATATTCAGGGTTGATTTCCTTTAGGATTGACTGGTTTGATTTCCTTGCAGTCCAAGGGACTCTCAAGAGTCTTTTCCAGCACCACAGTTGGAAAGCATTGATTCTTCGGCACTCAGCCTTCCTTATGGTCCAACTCTCACATCTGTACATGACTACTGGAAAAACCATAGCTTTGACTAATTGGACATTTCCAGTGGGAAATCCTAGCAAGCAGATAGGTAGTCTGGAGTTTCAAAGAATTGTCTCATGGTTGAGAGATAGAATTTGGGAGCCATTAGTACCAGCCTAAAGAGTGAAGCTTCTATTGGTGAAAAATAGATCTTAGTTCTATGTTTTATTTTTAAAGCCAAACATTAACTGTTAATTATTAGCAAAACAGGGACAGGAGGAACCTAAGAGAGCAGCAACCAGGCAGCAATTTTGGGGTTAATAAGTAAAGTTATGGCAGCACAGGAAATGGCTTAACATCCAAATCTAGGTTTTACCTTATAAGATATAAGACTGGGGAAATCAGCAGGCAAATAGGCAGAGTCAAGAGGTAATAAGGGTAATGTGAAGAAGGAAGTTAGTGGATAATAATACTTCAGAACTAAATAGAGCGTGAGGGACCCAAAAAAGAGTTTGAGAAAGGGCAATCAGAGATTTAGAAGGAGGAAAATGAGGATAACTGAAAAAAGGGAATACTGATCTGGCAGACCAAGCAGAAAATTCAAGTAAAAACAAGAATAAAATATGCTCTTTCAATTCAACCAGTGAAAAATTCTTATTGACCTAGGCAGGTATGTACTTTTTAGTTAGAAGATGTTCACTGAACAGTTAAGAATTCAATGACAATTAACCATGGTCATTTAGTGGGTTTCTGTGGACTTCTTTAAGTAGAATCTGCTCAGCTTTACAAACAAAATATTCAATATGATGAAAACAGAAATTAGTAAAAGAAAAAACAACAACAACAACAAAACCTATACATAGGTGTCTCATAATAAAAGATACAGTAGGTTCTCTTTGCTTTCCTCTGCTAAAACTGAGTATGATTTTTCATCCACCGACCTCTTTCCTTTGTGGTAAAGGAAAGGTAACTGAGTGTCGGAAGCAAACTAGGCTTCTCTGGCAAAATGTGGTGAATGGGAGAACAGAAACATGGGACCCAACTGTTGAGTAAGACCAAAGACTTGCTAGATGTTTGATGTCTCCTAGTACAGTCTAGTTCCTAACCCAATCAGAGACCTTTAACAAAGTACTGAAGAAGACGGCTACCCTGGTGTGTCTGCATTGTGAAACCAGCCCAAGAGAAAAAGAAAACACTTTCATGTGCGAACCTCATCCTGTCTTCCTCCTTTTGTCTTTGCCTTTGCCTCTGCCTTTTCTATTTCTCTCTGAACTGCAGGATCCACTTCTTTCTAACCTTTGAATGTCATAGAAACATGTCCCACTGGGAGCCACAGTGAAGAAGAGGCAGAGTGAAATCAGATCCTTTAACTTCCCTTCCTAGTAAAGTGGTCAGAAGGTGAAAGAGAAAGTTCTCTCTCTAAGTAACTGACAGGAGGAGCCACTTGATTTCCAACTCCTACGGGGCTTGACTTAGAGTCACTTGAAAAATAAAATCCATTAAAGTCAACCTAGGCTGGAAACAGCTAAGAAAAATCTTCCCTACCTGGACTGTTATGGATGGCTCACAGGATTCTGAGACAAGGATGGAGTCTCCCTGCCAGGAAAGGTCTGGGGCAGCTGAACACTTGAATCTATCATCACAGGCTACACATAGCTTTGGTCTTTCTCTCCATGTACTGTACAGATAAATTTTGTATTTTGTGTTTTTGCCATGTATATTTTATATTTTTGCCATGATATAGAACCAGGCACTGGCCACCTCTTACCTGGATGGTGGCTTTGAAGAGGGGACTTTGGAAAGTGAGAAGATCTGTGAGCTCTAGGAGAGAAATTTTGAAAGATAGGCTGTCACTACTACAATGGGTCAGTGTTCTGGATTTTCTGCAGGCCAGGGGCAGGGGCAGGGGGTCCAGGACAGGAGAAGAGCTTCATAGTCATCAGAGAGCGGGAGGAAAGCAGCACTGGAGTCTCTTGAAACCATGTTTCCAAGCTCCAGCTGGCACCTGCATTCTTAAAAGGTGAATGCTGGTTTGAAGATGAAGAATAATTGGGATTTGGCTTGATGGAAGAGCAGTTCTGAAGGGATCTCACTCTTTAGCGAGAGAGAAGGAAAGACAGTGAGAGTGAGAGTAAGAGAGAAAAAGAAAGCAGAGAGAGAGAGAGAGAGAGAGAGAGAGAGAGAACAGTCTAAGAGTCCTGTTGATTGTTCTAGGAAATACTGTCAATTTAACCATTCTGGAAATGAGAACAATAAGGTCTAGGACTTGAGCCTTAGTTTTCAGTGTGTTCACTAAAAATAGGACTAGACAATTGATAATGCTTTAATTCATCTCTTCTAAGCTTGTCACCACTCAAAAACCAGGTCAACCCTTTGCTAAATTTCCCAGGCTGTCCACAGTTGGAAATAAAGTCATCTTCTCTAAGCACTGTAGTGCTATTTATCGCTCCTTATCTTTACAACAGAATGCCACAGCTCTGTCACACAGCACAGATTATAACAGGAACATAAAATACAGCAAATTAATTTTCTCACATAACAGTGTTAGATGACAAAGAAATAAAAACAGGCTGTCCTCTTCCCAAAGCAATTTTAAAACTCTAACATCAAGTCACACTCACTCTTCTCTAATCTACTATAGACTTCATAAAATGTATTCTTTCAAAGTATTTATTTTTTGTTAAGGCACAGATATTCCCTAATGTTGCATAATTGAGTCAGTCCACACAAAGCCTCCATTTATTATCAGGGGAGGGGAGGTGCTAAATATTGTAAAGGACCTTTTAAAAATCAGGAACAGAACTAGAGCAATAAACATCTCTGAACTGGGTATTATTGGGTGAACTGTTGGGAAGTAACTGTCGTTTTGTTCCTCATATAAATATAGGACTCCATCTGATCTCCATGAAATAGATGATTAGCAATATTTTAAGAGTAGCACATCAGAGGAAAAGACATTGCCATACCCATAAGCAAAAACAAATAGAATTTCAAAGCCATTACAGAGTGACCAAATTCCTCCTAATGTCAGAGTCTTACTGGGAAGAATCAAAATAAATTAGAACTGTTGGTAAGGTAGTTGGTATCCATACTTTAAACCAGCAATGGACTGCACTAAGCAGCATAATAAATTTTTTTTTTTAAGTTGTATCAGAGAAATTCAAAGAAAGCAACATGGTTGGCAGATCTGACTGAACATTGGATAAAGACTTCCGAGAAGAAATATTTAAATTGGGAGGTATAAATTGAGTAGGATAAAAATTACTCAGGTAGGATTGAAATAATTTGGGCAGGATTGGGATGGGCATTTGGGAGAGAAATAGCTTGATTCATAACACATGTTACAATCTAAGTATAGAACAATATGGAATGTAACTTATGATATGGACAATATGAAAAGAGACTGAGTCCTAGAATCAGAAAACTTGGAAAGCTTCTTATATGAAAAGACTCTACCATATACTGCTGCTGCTGCTGTTAATTTGCTTTAGTCATGTCTGACTCTTTGAGACACTATGGACTGGAGCCCGCTAGGTTCCTCTGTCCGTGGGATTCTCCGGGAAAGAATATTAGAACGGGTTGCCGTGCCCTCTGCCAGGGGATCTACCTGACCCAGGCATCAAACTTGCATTTTTTGTTTCTTTTGTCTCTTGCATTGGCGGGAAGCCCCTACTATGTGTTAATAGTAGTCAAAATTCATCTCCTCTCCTAGTAAGTTCTTCCAATGCCAGGACCATGTCTTAGCCATATTTGACTTTCTCTAAGGGCAAAGACAATGCATGGACAATAATTTTAGTTAAACGAAAATATGTGTGTGCACTCAGTCACTCAGGAGTGTTCAACTCTTTGCTACCCAATGGATTGTAGCCTGCCAGGCTCCTCTGTCCATGGAATTTTCCAGGCAAGAATACTGGAACAGGTTGCTATTTCCTACTTCAGGGGACCTTCCCAACCCAGGGATCAAACCTTTGTCTCTTGTGTCTCCCACACTGCAGGTGGGTTCTTTATCACTGCACCACCTGGGAAGCCCTTAATGAAAATGTAGGTGGATTGAATGGTTCACAAATGTAAATTTGAATGACCCTATGTAAATAATCTTGAAGAAGATGGATTTAAGAGATTTAAAAAAGTCAATTTGCTTTATTTATTTATTTTGGACTATATTCATTGGTACCTTCTACTTTTGTAATCTATACTTAGGGAGAATTATTCCATTGCATTCATGTAACCCCTAAATGGGTTTACCTGGTGGCTCAGACAGTCAAGAATCTGCCTGTAATGCAGGAGCCCTGGGTTTGATCCCTGGGTCAGGCAGATCTCCCAGAGAAGGGAACGGCTACCCCCTCCCAGTATTCTTGCCTGGAGAATTCCATGGACAGAAGAGCCTGCGAGGCTATAGTTCATGGGGTTGCAAGGAGTTGGACAAGACTGAGCAACTACCACACACACACACAACCCCTAAACAGCAGATTTGCACTAACATTTTAACACATATTTTTATTCGTTTTTATAACACACATTTATTTATTGAATAAAAATAAAAAACCACTTATTATAAAGCTTGATGAGATAGACAATGAATTTTTCAAAAAGAAAGGCAAAACATAATTTTTAAAAAGCAAGAATTGAGAGAATAAATTTATATATCTAAGACAAAATGAACAATGTGAAACAAGAGTAATGAGAGAACTCATTATTTCAGTCTACTCTTGGAGTTCTTATAATACAGAACCCAGGTTTATAAACTTGAATACAGTGTTTTGATAATAAACATTTAAGATATCAAAAAAGAAAAAAAAAACAACTCTATAGGATGGAGTGATTACAAAATCATAAAAATCACAAATAATATTGCACACATTTCCCAGAGGGGAAATCAGCAGCAGAAACAGCAAATGTGTCTTTACCAAAACCAGCATGTTAGCACTCTCCCTTATTTTAAGTGCAGATGCTATTCATAATTTTTTTTTTTTTTTGGCCTGGACAGTGATGTTACACTATTTAGAAGATGTCCTCAAATACAGAAACCTCAAGAGATAAATTCGTGAAAATATAAAGTATGTTTATGCCAACAGATATATTCTACATAAGACTCTGCAAATTGATTTCCACCAATTATATCCCATTTTAGATATCCTAAGAGAGTTGCTCATTTTAAAATAAAGTACGTCTCAAGCATCATGTTGTGAAACATAGAAATTTTTTCCTATATCCAGCCCTTACTCCATGAAAGACACTACAATAAACAGAGATTTGACTTCTCAGTTCTTAAAAATTTTAAGAAAGCACAATATTAGTTTTTGAAGCATTCTTGTAATCAGTTGGAGAATCATAAAATGTCATAATTCTTCTTAAAACTGTATTCTAACAGACATATCTCCAAATAAGTAATTTATAATGCATTATCTAAATTCCTCCTGTTTTTAATCATCATTGGAAGTGGGATTGACGGCTTATTCTTCTTCACTCCCACACTCTCAGAAATGAAACACACATAGACACACACAGACACACACACAAACACACACCCACACCAACTTATTGAAAACACAATAGTGTTTTCATTTTTGCAATACTATCTAATAACCTATAATTACTGCCTCTATTACCTAATATATTGCAGGGGTTATGTGCCAGATTTGGAGTTTAGGCTATGCTCATTTGTTTAGATAGTATCTAGTCTGCTCTTAAACTATTATAATGGCAGAGTTGAGTAATTGAGTCCATGACCATATGACTCACAAAGTCATAACTTTCTATCTGTGGTCCTTTATAGACAAAATTCACTTACCCCTGATTTATAATCTAAGTGTTAAAATGCATCAGAAATTCCTGATCGCTTATAGCTGTCAAAATTGAGTATTTCTTAATTAAAACGATACAAAAGATTTCTGTAGTAGGAACATTTAGGATTTTATATTTAATCCAACTTTGGCAATGAGTTGCAGTAATTATCCCTTAATACCATACCACCAACAGACTTCCCAGGTGGCTCAGTGTTTAAAGAACCTGCCTGCCAATGCAGGAGACATAAAAGACATGGGTTCTCTCCCTGGATCAGGAAGATCCCCTGCAAGAGGGCATGGCAACTCACTCCAGTATTTTTGCCTGGAATATCTGGAATATCCTATGGACAGAGGAGCTTGGCAGGAACAGTCCATGGGGTCACAAAGCGTCGGACATGACTGAAGCTACTTAGCCTGCATGCACATCGATGGCATACAGCGTTTGGCCACAGAAGAACAAATTATGTGTATTACTACTTCAACGTGTCGGGTATGGGTAGGTTGTTTTCAGTGTACACATTTTTTAATCTTTATAAACCCTTAATGAACTACTGTTATCTCCATTTACAGATTGGTAAGCAGGGTTCCAAAGGGTTTGTAAAAATTACCTAATGACATGCAGCTAGTATGGGCTTCCCTGATGGCTCAGTTAGTAAAGAATCTGCCTGCAATACAGGAGACCCCGGGTGGATTCCTGAGTTGGGAAGATCCACTGGAGAAGGGATAGGCTACCCATTCCAGGACTTTTGGGCTTCAGCTGGTAAAGAATCTGCCTGCAATGCAGGAGACCTGAGTTCGATCCCTGGGTTGGGAAGATCCCTGAAGAAGGGAAAGGCTACCCACTCCAGTATTCTGGTCTGCAGAATTCCATGGACTGTATAATCCATGGAGTCACAAAGAGTCAGACACAACTGAGCAACTTTCACTTTCACACATCTAGTATATGGGGTATATACTAGCTGTGATTGGATTCCAGATCCTTTCTCTTCAAAAAGCAGATTCTTCCTAGTATAGAATAAGCCTTATTTTTATTTTTTTTTTTAAGCTCTCTAGAAAACTAACTAGACAAAACATGCAGGCAACTCACATCCTGGATTGCTTCTCTGGCCCAAGAGTCCTCTAATGTTTAGTCCTAAGTAAACACTATAATATAAACTAAAGAGACCTAAAGAATACCAGTTAGCACCATTGCAATAACAATAGGGTCTTTTAGAAAACAACTATTCTACTAGCATACTAGGTACAGAAAGAATAATTCCACAGACCCTTTAGTGTTCTCCCAGGAAGTGCTCTCGGCAGTATAAGCCGACGTGTGTTTTCCCATTATAACAAATGATCTCAGCTCCACCTCCCTGTATTTCAATCAGGGCTCCAAGCAAATAAAATTTAGAAATCTCATTTGAGGTGTTCACAAATAAAATGTTTTGAAACAATTGCCCTGCGTTAGAGTTTCATGAACCACTGGGGTGTAATCAGACCTTGTTTGAAAAACACATTCCACCTATGTGTACAATATTAGCATGGCCACTGCTACTCAGAAAATCTGTATTCTAAAGCAAAGGCAGGTCTCAAATTGAGGACACAAATGGATTGCTAGCTGGCAACAACCTGCTAAGAAAAGACTCCTTTTAAACAGATATATCCATGTGCCTGATCCAAGAGAAAATACAAGGAATTACCTTAAAATGACTTTTATTCTGCAGAGTTAATTTCTTTAGAAATCATAGCATCATGATGAGATATTTAAGAACAAAAGTAGAGAAAAAAGAAAAATTTCCTTTTACTATTTACTATTGAGCTAAGTACCTAGCTCAAATTAGAGAGCTTGTTAATAATATTCAATCAATGTTCTGCATGAGTATTTGATACTTTTTAATTCCATCAATATTTACTGAGCTTATTGAATCCTCATCATTGTATTATGCCAATGTTTCAAATACTTAAAAAAACTTACTGCCCTCGAGGGTTTATATCAAGTAGAGAACTTTTGTAAATAATAATTTCAATATGCAAGCAGAAATGAAACAAAAGTGAGGAGAAGGAAAAGGGAAGAGAAAGTACCATCTACCAGCATACATGCTGGAGGCCAGACCTTTGTAAACGAATCCATCTTTAGTTGGTGAAGGAAGGAGAGCCAGGAATAGGAAAGTTGCAAACTTTTCCTATAGTTGGAACACATAACTCCTTTGGAAATACAGGGCAAATGTGCTGAAATATCTGCTCTTTTATTTAAAACTTCATGGCTGCTAGTTGGAACTGAAAATGAATTGTACAATTGGAAGTGTAATTAAACCATTTGTTTAATTCCTACTCTCAAGCATCAGAGTTTAAAAAGTAAAATGAAGACTGACTGCAGCAAAATCCTAGTCAATATAACCTTATTCATTTATCATGTTATGGTTTATTACAAATGTTAAATACAAGAAATAAAACACTCCATATATTTCATTTCAGGAAGCTTTCACTTTATAAATCACATACAAAAATACTGGTGGTTGGGTGTGCCTTTTGCAAAAATGCTATTTTATCTTCCTCGCATAAATAACCACCCTCATGAATCTCAATTAGGCTAGAGTTATTGCAGTGATCATCAGATTAAACATGCTTTCATTTGTTCTGAAATAAAAACAGATCTATTTTAGCACAATATATTACAAATTCATCTAATGCATTCTGAATTGTTATCTGCAGTTTATATAGAAACAAATACCACATTCCTTTAACTATATTGATTCACTAAGAAGACAAACATTGCCTTCATCATTTAGCAGCTGTTATCTGAAGGCAAGGTTTTAACCCTTGATTTTCAGTTTCTGCATCTGTAAAACGTAGATGAGAATTGTGTGTCTTGTGAGGACTGAGTGGGATAATCTATGCATGAAGTAAATCGTACAGTCTAATAGATCAATTTGTATTAGCGATTTTTTTCCATTCGATCCCTAAATCTGTAAGATCCGTTTTAGCGTCCAAGTAACTAATCACCTATTTTTTCTATTTTTTCATCCAAAACTAAAGGTGAGTACAATGCCATTTTCCTGGTAAGAATTCCAAATCCAGTAAGAATAAAAGGACTTGAGTACAGGAGGGAGGTACTATCTAAATGTGCAATAACAACTGTATGTACTATGTATTTATGTGTTTTATGGGGCTTCCCTGGTAACTCAGCTGGTAAAGAATCCACCTGCAATGCAAGAGACCTGGGCTCGATCCCTGGATTGGGAAGATCCCTTGGAGAAGGGAATGACTACCCACTCCAGTATCACACTTTTGTATTTTTATGTAATACTATGTGTGCTATTATTAACTAACAGTCTTGCCTGGACAGCCATCTTCAAGGTGCAATATATTGCTTGTGAGGAAGTTCAAATATTCGTCTTTGATCATTACCAAAAAATAAAAAACAAAAACTCAGGAGGTAGGGTCCAGATGAGCCAGAGAAGGACATTGTTCAGCACTAAGATTCTAGACTCTGGGTCACAGAGAGGTGGTCTTCCTTCACACTCTGTGGCCTTGGGCAAAGTAATTTTTCTCTCTGAGCCTCAGTTAAGTAGGTATAGTAAATACAGTCAGGTATTTGATATTTCATATTTAAAGTGCTCTGTCCATGGAAAATCATTAATAAATAGTTGAAAAATATATTTTTCAATTGTATTTAATTATAGGGTGATTATAAAGGGTCAGTTTCAAGAGAATAATGCGTCCTGTCGTCCTCTGAGAAATATATATATATATATATATATATATCTTAGCCTGGAGCCTACTTACTCAAATTTTAGTCCAAAGTTTAGCAGCATTAGCAAAAATTGGAAGCTTGTTATAAATGCTGAATCTTAGGCCTTATTGAATCAGAATCTTAATGAGAATTTTAGTGAGAAGCTCAGACTATTTGGATGCCCAATCAAGTTGTAGAAGCACCAATATATAAAAATTACATACCAATGCACCAATTTTGATTGGTTGAAATGAAATTCTTTATAACCAATAATGCTTACAATTAAACAGGTAAAATAGTATGTTAAGTAGTCTTAGTAGTTTTATACAGAAGTAGTTATTGTGTTATGAAGAGTTGAAAATAAGTGTGTGAAGATATTAACTGAAAATTGAGTATTGTCATCTCTAAGATGAAATGAATCTACCTCTTTACACACCACTATCTGTCTATGTGAATCAGCATTATCTGAAAATGTTTTCCAGTACCACTTGTATCACAATCATATAAGGACCATTTTCTTTTATTCTCAGGCACCAAATACCCAAACATAGTTATACAGAATTCTTAGGAATTGAGAGTACAGACGATGGGAAATACATATTCATATTCCCCTTTTAAAAAGAATGTTTAAAATGCTGATAACTGGGTCCTATCATCAGAAATTCTAATTTGGTTTATCTGAGTATGGTTTGAGCATTGGCAGTTTTAAACGCTCCTCATGTGATTTTAATGTGAAGCCAATTGAGAATCATTGTTTTCAATAGAGCTCAGCCTGATGGTGAGTGTAAAGAATTTCCTGATTGTGAAATGTAAACTCCAACACTAGGTTGGATGAACAGATCGAACATAAGGGCCAGAACACACATGTGGACTTTTATAGTCCACATTTATAGCCTCAATCCTAAGGTCATGATATTGGTTAGAATTCAAAGGATAAAAATATAGCTAATTAAACTGAAAATTTATCAAATCAATTTCTATTCAAATACTTCCCCTTCTTCTTACTGATCTCTTTCAATTCTGTTGTGTGTATGTGATGCTTAAAATACAAGTGCAACTGGGTTGAATCAGGGAGCTTCTCATTTCTGAAATGATCCAGGATTTTATAAAAGTGATGTTGAAGAACCACATGCAAAACCATTGACAAAGGACTTTCTGACAGAGCCAGGCCAGGTAGCAAGAATAGAGCAGGAAAGTGACGTGGGGGAATTATGAAAAGACAATTCAAAGGGAAATGATTTGAATTTCAAAACACTAGGAGAGGCCCTTGGGAAAACTGTTGATGTACTGAAAGATTTCTGCAAAAATTCACCCTTGTTATGAACATGCTACAAATGCCATCTATCAAGGGAAGGATTATACAACTTGAAAAACTGAATTTTTTGTCAGTTTCCAATAAGCATACATAGTTACAACACTGTAACCTATACTTACAAACTGTAACCTAAAGTTTATAGACTATAAACTTAAATAAATAAATAATTTTATAATTTTTAGTTTCATATTTTTCTGGAAGGAATTTCAACAAGCACACTATACAATATATAGTCTGAAGTTTGATGCTGCATTTTAAAACTGGATCAACTACCTTATAAAAATAAAAATGTTTCTATATTTTTCTCTTCCCTGTAGTATTTTTCAAAACAAGAGATCCCAAACGTGCATCTAGCCCAGAATCATGGTCAGTGTAAAGCCACTTAAAATCTTGTAACCTATCAAGATGGACTCTTCATTGCCACCACCCTCTAAGACTCATTTATTTAAGAAAATAAAGTTGAAAACCTACAGTTCACAGATTATCTATTATATTCCCTTGTTTATTTAAAAAGAGATTTTTTAGTAATAACCTTAAAATAATTTTTGTTTTGCTCCGAGAATTTAACTTCTAGTAAAATCAAATAGTCTAAAACACATTTCTTCATTTATGGAGGCATTGTTAATTGTAGTAAATATGGGAAATCAATGAAAATACATGGCATTAGATATGCTTAAGTAAAATAAACATGCTCAGTTGATGAAAAATTATGAATCCCTAAAAATAATGTTATGAGTAGTTTTCAAATATCAGAGTGTTTATGTTTTATTATATTATAAATTATATTTTATTATAATTTATATTATATTATATATAATATGTATTATATATAATATATATAATTTTTATTATATATATAATTTATATTATAAATTATATATTAATATATAATTTATATTATAAATTATAAATTATTATATTATAAATTATGTTTTAATTATAGGTGGAACAAATAGGATATACATTATTTATTCAGTATAATTTTAATTACATTATAAGAACAATATATAACAAAAAATGCAACAATGTATGCAAAAAATTTTAGTCAGTATGATAGAATGGTAAAACTCACTTTTCTTCCATTTAAAAATATTTTCCGTGTTTCTCAAATTTTCTAATACATTCCATTAAAAACTTCAATTATTAGAAAACTAAAAGACTTTCAAGTGTAAGTTCAAATGAAAGCAAGACACCTTCTATTCTCAGTTTAGTAAATCTAATTCACCAAGTTCCCTTGTTTCTTGATATGTTATAATGGAAAATAACTAAGATTCAAGAAGTTCAAATTCAGCCATCCATAGGTTCTAGTGTTGATACACAGCAAAGTTACTAATGGAACTTGCTTTTAATGTGGATTTTAAATATACCATCTAGACTTATTATAGCTAAAAAAAGTATATTTCAAAGAATGGAAAAATGTTGTATGTATGAAAAGCAGAGTTTTTATGATACTAGGAAATGATAACAAAAAGAGAAATCAAATCTTCCCTGTTTGAAGAGCTGCACTTGAAAGGCAGCAGGATTTTTCTAGTACAGTCAGTTACATTAGCTGTCAATCCAAATCAATATGTGAGTTAGAAACTGTATGCCCATCCCAAACACTGTATCGAGCTATGGAAGGGACAAGGGTTTAAATCAACAATATACCATAGAGTGTTGTGCAAGTTAGGTTTGAGGTAGAGAGGGTATGTTGACACATGAGAACTTACAAGGTGTAATATGTCAAACAAATTAAATGGCATGCCGAGGAGGAGAAAGTTTAACATCGATCTTCTTACCCTTTGTACCCATCTGATAGAATACTTAAATTACAGCACTAAGCCCATAGCAGATGGCTAATAATTAACTGAATAGCAGGTAATACAATAGGAAGATGTTGCTGGAGCTAGAACACCAGGAAAGGCTTATATCGTCTTCCTTGACATCACTGTCAGGAATACCCAGGATTAAGTTTAATCCAAAAAGAAACTGCACGTGGAGGAGGGAGTATTAACTGTGAGAGTGTGGAGACATTTCACAGAGCATTTAACAACAAGTCCCAATAAATTTTTGTGGGAAGCTGCTATAAATTCCACAAAGTAACATATGCAGTTCTGAGAATCAAATAATCTCACACAAATTCCCATGATAATTTCTGTGTTAGAAGGAAAGGAGTGCAGAACGTGTATGCAGCAAGAAAGGTCAACTGGGAAAGATATGCATTCCCACTAGCTTACAAATTGAGTCTTCTAGAAAGCAATCAGCACAGCATCCTTCCCATTTCCTTGCCTCATTTTTCATTTGTTATCTCCAAAAGTGAGGATTGAGTATGTGATTTCAAATTTTACAAATGTAACATAACCAGAAAGTGTTGACATAAACATGCAATCAGTGAGTATCAGTGCAAACAACTCACTCATGCAAAGAAGCATTATCTAATTTATCTATCGAACACTTCTTTGTTGGGAAAGTGGGAGGGAGAGATAGGGAGGAATAGAGAGAGAATGAGAGAGAAAACATGTATTCTAGAAAGTAAATATATCATTTCCACTAACCTTGCTTTTTCCCAAGTACTTTTTTATGTCTTATTTGAATGTGATCCACAATCTCAATAAATGTGAATTACAAAAGGGATCTAATTTTCTATAAATGATATTGAAACAATAAGGTATCTTTGGAAAATAAAAATAAGCTTGAATGTTTTCACTAACCACGTACAAACACACACACAATTAGAGTGACTTCAGAGAAGTATCAAGTAAGATATGTCCTCTATGAATGTCAATAATTTGGCATCCATCCACATACAAAAGTGTCTTCCTGGGAGCTTTGGGAGCCAGGTAGGCAATTGTGAAAACAGAGGGTTTCCCTGGTGGCCGGCTCAGAGAGTAAAGAATCATGCCTGCAATGCAGGACACCAGGGTTCGAGCCCTGGGTCAGGAAGTTCCTCTGGAGAAGGGAATGGCTACCCACCCCAGTATTCTTGACTGGAGAATTCCAAGGACAGAGGAACAGGGCAGGCTACATTCATGGTCACAAAGAGTCAGACACGACCGAATGACTCTCACTTTCAATTCACTTTCATAGTAAATTTCAAGACCAAGAATTCTGAGGAGGAATGCTTGTACCTTGATGGCTGGCTTGCTGACCATGGTTGGATATACATGTGATATACACGTTCAGAAATAGTTCCATACCCCTGAGAACTTGGTTACAGCCCCATTTGTCTTGGCCCTGACACAAGCACCATGTGTGAAGGGACCTGGGAGGAGTCACACTCACCCAGGAGTGTGTTGGGTAGCAGGCACACAGAACTTGGTCCCAGCTGTAGACCCTAAAGTGGACCCAGCTTCAGTCTCTCTTGGCTACTGCCCAGTAGCCAGAAAGGGTAAGCCTGATAAACACAGTCATATTGTAGATTCTGAGAGGGCTCCAGCCTGTCGCAGCGTCTGTCTGGGATCACTCCTGCTGGCATACGGACCTGGCAGGAGACACTCCCACCTGTGACCCTGAAGATGCTGAAAGCACACCATCCTCAATGCCAGCCCCCTCACAGTCAAAGTCTGCCAGTAGACCTACTAACCCAGGAACCTAGCATTTGCAACCCCAGAGATCTAGAAGGTCCCTATGTTCAGTTCAAGCCCCTCTCAGACACAATCTGTGAGCAGTCCTTTTGGCAAAGGGACTCAGAGGGAAACACTCATGTCTATATTTCAAAGGATCCAAAAAGGTCCATACATTCAGTTTCAGCCTCTCCACAGACGGTCATGGAGAAATCCAGCCCCCCAGGAACCCCTGTGCCTCCGCTACAGTGCGCAGACCTCAACCTTGGCTGTGGATACTGAAATATTCCTGGGGCCATGTTACAGTCCATTTCAGCCATGTTCCAGGGCCGTCCTGCTCAATCAAAGACCCATCCAGTGGCTGGGCAGGAATCCTCCCAGGGATCTTCTAGGAGCCAACATACCAACTGTGGACCCCACTGCAGCCCCACTGACAGCCTTCAACCTAGCATGACTGAAAACCGCATCAGCCTAGGGAACCAGTGGGAGAAGATATTTACCTGCTGAAACAAGTCTTTAAAGATGGGGAAAGGTGTTTTCTCATCCAAATACACAGGCTATGTAAATCATAAAGCATCGAGTAAATAGGAAACTACCACAGGTAACTAATAAAGCTCCAGTAAGTGACCCCAAATAAATGGAGAACTATGATTTGCCTAACAAAGAATTCAAAATAATCATCTTAAAGAAACTCAGTGGAATTCAAGAGAACACAAACAATTAAACAAAGTCAGGAAAACAATGCATGAACAAGCTGAACAATTTAATAAAGAAACATAAATCATAAGAAAAAGCTGAAAACAAATCCTGGAGCTGAAGAGCACAACAAGAGATATGAAAAACTCAGTAGAGAGCTTCAACAACAGATCTAATCATGCATGGGGAAAAAAAAATCAACAAAAATTTGAAGACAGATCATTTGAAAATCATTTGCTCACAAAACAGAATGGAAAAATTTAAATGGAGAAAGCTTACATGAATTACAGGACATCACACAAATGAACATCTGCACCATGGGAGTCTCAGAAAGAGAAGAGAGAATGGGGTAGGAAACTAATTTAAAGAAATAATTGCGGGAAAACTTCCCATATCTTGGATAAGAGATAGAGATTCTGGTGTGCAAAGTTTAAAGAACCTGAAGAAAGATCAACACAAAAAGAATTGCTGTAAATTATACTATCATCAAAATGGTAAAAGGCAAACACAAGACAGTGACAAAGAGATAACTTTGAAAGCAGCAAGAGAAAAGAATAACTCATTAGATAAAAAGGACCCACAATTAGACTATCAACATATTTCTCACAGGCCAGGAGGAAATAGAATGATATAGTCAAAATGCTTAAAGAAAAAAAAATCTGCTAACAAAGAATATTATATAGAGTAAAAATTTTACATCATAAATGAAGAAGAGATAAAGACATTCTAAAAAACAAAAGTTAAGGGAGTTCATCATCACTAGACCTACTTAACAAGAAATGATAAAGGAGGTTCTTCTAGTTGAAATGGAAGGACACTAAGTAATAACATGAAAACATATACAAGTATAAAAATCAATGAAAAAACTACATATATAGTCAAATTATGAAAACCCTAGTATTGTAATCATGATGTATAAAGCACTTTTATCTCTAGTACAAGTGTTTAAAAATGTCAAAAATAGCTATAGCTAAAATAATTTGCTCTGAACAATATAAAAATATGTAAAGTATATAACAGCAGTAGAATAAAATGTACAATGAGAAGTAAATGCAAAATTTTTGTATGTGATTGAAGATGCTATCAACTTAAAACAGACTGCTGTTTTTATAAGATGCTTTATGTAAGTCTCATGGTAACCACAAAGAAAAAACCTATAGTAGATAAATCAAGAGTTAAAGGAAGAAATTAAAGCATAAACACCGTAAAAAAAATCACAAAAGAAGAAAATAAGAAAGAAATAAAAATTAAAGAACCTAAGAAAATTCCTCATAAGAAAATGAAACCAAATAGCAATAAGCTCTTATATATTGATAATTACTTTAAAATAAAAGGATTAAACTTTCCAATTAAAAGACATATTAACAGAAGGAATAAAAAACAACAGCCAATGCTGTGCTCCTTATTAAAAAAAAAACAAAAATAAAAAACTCATTTTAGTTTTAAGGACAAACATAGGCTGAAAGAGAAGGGATGGGAAAAAATATCCCACACAAACAGTAACCAAAAGAAGGCAGAAGTGGCTAACCGCCTTCAGAAAAAATAGACTTTCAGTCCAATTCAGTCACAAGAAAAAAAAAGTCACTTTACTGTGATAAAAGGATCAAATAATTAAAAGAATATAAAAACTGTAAATATAAATGTTCCCAAGATAGGAGCATGTGAATTTTTAGAGGAAGCATTACCAAAACTTAAAGAAAAAAAAAAAAGCAGGGCTTCCTTGGTGGCTCAGAGGATAAAAAATCTACCCACAATGCATGAGGCCCGGGATCAGTCTGTGGGTCAGGAAAACCTCCTGCAGAAGGGAACAGCAATCCACTCCAGTACTCTTTCCTGGAGAATTCCATGGACAGAGGAAGCTGGCAGGCTATAGTCCATGGGGTCACAGAGAGTCAGACATGACTGAGCGATTAACAAAGGAAAAAAAATAAAAAACAATACCCAATTGGGGATTGAAACCCCATATGGGATTTCAATACCCCATTCTCAACATCAGATACATTATTTAAACAGAAAATGAGAAAGGATACAATGGACTTGAATGATGCTACAATCCAAATGAACCTAACAAATAGTTATAAAACATTCCATGCAACAGTACCAGAGTACTCATTCTTCTCAAGTGAACATAGAACATTTTCCAGGATAGGTCCTATGTTGGGCCACAAAGCAAGTCTTAAAACATTTAAGAAGAACTGAAATCACATCAGGTATCATTATTGCCAACAGTGGTATGAAACTAGAAATTGGTAATAGGAGACAAGTGGGAATATGGAACTTAGACAACATAATTGTTGTTGGAAGTACATGTATATTAAACAAGTACATGGAAATTAAATAACATAATTTTTTAACAACCAATGAGCCAAAGAAGAATCAAAAGTGAAATGAAGTACCAAGACAAATAAAAGTGGAAATAAACCTATCACAACTTATGGAATGCATGAAAGCAGTTCTAAAGGGTAAATTTATAACACTAACATTTAGAGAAAAGTAAAATCTGAAATAAATAACATAATTTTATGCCATAATATATAGGAAAAAAGAATAATCTAAGCCCAAATACAGTGAAAGTTAGAAAGTAATAAATATTAATAATAGAAGAGAAATAAATGAAGTAGAGACTGGAAAGACAATAGAAAAAAATCAACAAAACAACAAAAAAATGTAAACAAACACAGTTCACAAACTTTTAGCCAGACTAACCAAGAGAGAGGACTCAAATAAATAAAATCAGAAATGAGACAGGTGACATTACAACTGACACCAAGGAAATGCAAAGAATTAGAAGAGGTTACTATGAAAAATTACATGCCTATAAAGCGTACAATCAAAAAGATTGGGGTAACTTCCTAGAAACATACAAGTGACCAAGACAGAATTATAAAGAAATAAAAAATCTAAACAGACCAATAACAACAGAGGAGATTAAAACAATTATCAAAAACTTCATCTAAAAGAAAAGCCAGGGACCAGATGATTTCTCTGGTGAATTTTATCAGACATTTAAAGAAGAATTAATGTTAATCCTTTTCAAACTCTTCCAAAATATTGAAGAGGACAGAATATTCCCAAACTCATTTTAAAAAGCTAACATCACCCTGGTTCCAAAGTTAGATGAGGCATCTCTATGAAAAGAAAACTACAGGCCAATACTTCTGATAAATATATATGCAAAATTCTCAACACTAATAGACTGAATTAATACACTAATAGACTGATTAAATAGCACATTAAAAAGATCATACAACCATGATCAAGTAGGATTTAGCTGTGTCATTCAAGGATGGTTGACATACACCAATCAATAAATGTGATAAACTATATTTCCTCAAAAAAAATTAAAAAAGCAATTACTGTATTATCCAGCAATCCCATTATTCTAGGCATGTCTGAAGGATACGAAATCATTATCTTGAAGAGAGGTCAACACTCCAGTGTTCATCGCAGTATTTATCACAACAGAGAAGACATGGAAACTACCTAAGGGTCTATCAGTGGGTAAATTGATAAATAACATATATATATATATATGTATATATAATATTTAGTCATAAAAAGAAGGAAATCAAGCCATTTGAGACAGATGAATGCACCTTGACAGCACCACGCTAAGTGAAATAAGTGAGACTAAGACAAACACCATATGATCTTATGTGTGGAATCTAAAAAAAAAAACTGAATTTAAAGAAACACAGGGTACAACAGTGATTGCTAGGGAGTGATTGCTAGGGAAAATGAAATGTTGCTCAAAGGGTATGAACTTCCAGTTTTAAGATTAATAAGTTCTAAGGACTAAGTGATGACTATTAACAATATTGTATTACATACTTGAAAGTTAGTAAGAGAGTAAATCTTAAATAAATCTCACTACAAAAAATAGTTATGTGAAATGATGACTATGTTAACTGTCCTTATTGTAGTAATCATTTTATGACATATATGTATATCAAATCATCACACTGTACACCTTAAACTCATACAATTATATAATTCAATTATATCTTTATAAAGCTGGTACAGAAATACACAAAAAAGAATTGTAAAGAAAAAATTGACAATCAAATTTCTGAAATACATATTCTTCCCCAAATCCTATAAATAGATGTTAAAGAAAATCATAGAAAAATTGATGTATGTCTTTAAGAGTAGACAAAGTTTTACAATTCAGAAGACAATGTCCATATTAGAAAATATAAGGTAAATGTGACTGATACAGGAATATGGTTAAAAGTTAAGTGAGAAACAGTTGGATCATAGAAAACATTAGAGAATTTCAGAAAAATGGGGCAAAGACAGCCCTGGGAAAACTGGACAGCTACATGTAAAAGAATGAAATTAAACACCTCCTAACACCATGCACAAAGATAAACTCAAAATGGATTAAAGACCTAAATGTAAGACCAGAAACTATAAAACTCTTAGAGGGAAACATAGGCAGAACACTGGATGACATAAAGAATCAAAGCAAGATTCTCTATGACCCACCTTCTAGAGTAATGGAAATTTAAAAAAAAAGTAAAAAAGTGGGACATGATTAAACTTAAAAGTTTTTGCACAGCAAAGGAAACAATAAGCAAGGTGAAAAGACAACCTTCAGAATGGGAGAAAATATTAGCAAATGAAACAACTGATGAAGGATTAATTTCCAAAATATACAAGCAGCTCATACAACTCAATGCGAGAAAACAAACAACACAATCAAAAAGTGGGGAAAAGACCTAAACAGACACTTCTCCAAAGAAGACATGCAGATGGCTAACAAACACATGAAAAGAGATTCAACATCGCTCATTGTTAGAGAAATGTAGATCAGAACTACAATGAGGTATCACCTTACACTGGTCAGAGTGGACATCATCGAAAAGTCTACAAATAATAAATGCTGGCGAGGGTATGGAGAAAAGGGAATGCTTTTGCATTGTTGGTGGGAATATAAATTGATACAGCCACTATGGAAGATGGTATGGAGATTCCTTAGAAAAAAATAACTAGGAATAAAACCACCTATGACCCAGCAATTCCACTCCTAGGCATATACCCTGAGGAAACCAAAATTGAAAAAGACACATGTATTCTATTGTTCATTGCAGCACTATTTACAATAGCTAGAACATGGAAGCAACCTAGATGTCCATTGACAGATGAATGGATAAAGAAGGCATGGTACATATACACAATGGAATATTACTCAGCCATAAAAAATGAACACATTTGAGTCAGTTCTGATGAGGTGGATGAACCTAGAACCTGTTATACAGAATGAAGAGAGTCAGAAAGAGAAAGATAAATATCATATTCTGACATATACATGGAATCTAGAAAAATGGTACTGAAGAATTTATTTACAGGGCAGCAATGGAGAAACTCGGATATGTAGATGACACCACCCTTATGGCAGAAAGTGAAGAAGAACTAAAGAGCCTCTTGATGAAAGTGAAAGAGGAGAGTGAAAAAGTTGGCTTAAAGCGCAACATTCAGAAAACTAAGACCATGGCATCCGGTCGCATCACTTAATGGCAAATAAACGGGGAAGCAGTGGAAACAGTGGCTGACTTTATTTTTCTGGGTTCCAAAATCACTGCAGATGGTGACTGCAGCCATGAAATTAAAAGGTGCTTACTCCTTGGAAGGAAAGTTATGACCAACCTAGACAGCATAGCCAAATGGGAGTTTGCTGTCTGGCTCAGGAAACTCAGACAGGGGCTCTGTGTCAATCTAGAGGGGAGGGATGGGCTGAAAGGTTGGAGGGAGGTTCAAAAGGGAGGGGATATATGTATACCTATGGCTGAATCATGTTGAGATTTGACAGAAAACAACAAAATTTTGTAAAGAAATTATCCTTCAATAAAAAGATTAATTTAAAAAACTCAAAAAAATAAAAATAAAAAAAACAACCTCAACATTCTACTCAACGTTCAAAAAACTAAGATCATGGCATCCAGTCCCACCACTTCATGGCAAATAGATGGGGAAACAATGAAAACAGTGACTTTATTTTCTTGGGATCCAAATACTGTGGATGGTGACTGCAGCTATGAAATTAAAAGATACTTGTTCCTTGGAAGAAAAGCTATGACAAATCTAGACAGTGTATTAAAAAGCAGAGACATTATTTTGCCTACAAACGTCCATCTAGTCAAAGCTATGTGTTTTCCTCATTTACAGATGTGAGAGTTGGACAATAAAAAAGGCTAAATGCCGTTGAATTGATGCCTTTAAACCGTGGTGCTGGAGAAGACTCTTGAGAGTCCGTTGGACTACAAGGAGATCGAACCAGTCAATCCTAAAGGAAATCAATCCTGAATATTCACTGGAAGGACTGATACTGAAGCTGAAACTCCAAATCTTCAGCCACCTGATGCAAAGGACTGACTCATTGGAAGAGACCCCAATGCTGGGAAAAATTGAAGGCAGAAGGAGAAGGGGATGACAGAGATGGTTGGATGGCATCACCGACTCAATGGACATGATTTTGAACAAACTCCAGGAGATGGTGAAGGACAGGAAAGCCTGGCATGCTTCAGTCGATGGGGTCACAGAGTCGGAGATGACTGAGCAACTGAAGAATGACAAAATGACAAGATTATTATCTAAAAAAAATTAAGAATTCTTATCAATAATTTTAAAAGACAAGACAGTTCAATTGTAAAAGGCAAAGGACATAAAAGGTCTTCTGATAGAATATGAAATGTAAATCATCCATAAAATATCAAAATGTTTTACCTTTACAGTAACCCAAACATGAGAATCTTTACAAAAGACATATTTTTATAAAAAAATTTACCTATTAGATTGGCAATTTTACAAATTTATGAAAACCAATTTCAAGCAACTAAGAATGTTCAGAAATAGCTCTCATATGATGATGGTAAAAGTTCAAATTAATATAGGGAATATGGAGGACAATTTGGTAGTGTCTGTTAACTTTAAATTCTGTACACCCCATGTTACTGAAATTATACTTTGGCATATCTACACAAGACAACCATATGACTTATGCCCTGGAGCTATATATAATATTCACTGGGTCAGCAAAATAAATAGCAAAAAAATTAAAAATAAAGAAAAAATAAGAATGCCCATTTATGGAGGAATAATTAAATAAACTATTTTAAATTACACTGTTGAATACTATGTAGCTGTTAAAAAGATTAGATTTACACTTCTACCAATATAATAACTCTCTAAGCTCTCTCTCTCTCTCTTTTTTTTTTTTTGGTGAAAAAAGCAATCTGCTGAACAACTCTTGAATAAGAATTTAAGTAAAAAGGGAGAACAAAATGCAACATAAATCATACCAAGTGATTCCTTTAAGTGAATATGTAAGTGAAGGAATCACACTATTTGATAACAATTAATACCTCTTGAAAGGGTGGATTAAAGGTTAGAGGTGGTGACTAAATGGGACTCTGGACTTGATTGTTATGTTTGCCTTTTTTGATTTTAGCCCCAAAGAGAACACCTCTAGTTAATCTTGATTGATTAATTTCAAATATGAGTATTAATTCCAAGAAAGAAAGTGGCATCATTCAGTAAATGAATAGAAGGAAGAAAATGTTAGGCAGAGAAATAGGGAGAAAGAATGAATGGAAGAAAAAAATGTATGCATGTAGTAAGTAAGTGGAGGACAGGAGAAAGATTTGGATTTTATTCAATAGATGCAGACACATCAGAGACTTTTCATACAAGGAGAACTATATGATAAACACAGTCCTGTGGGGCAGCTGATTTGTGCAAGATGGAGAAGCATGGGGAGTGAATGGAAATACACAGCAGTACAGTTCTGATAAAGTAGGGATAAGCAATGATAGTATCTAAGCAAATTCAAATGTTTCAGAGTAGCCAGCTGAGAAGGAGCAGCTGAGAAAGGGGATACCCAACAGCAAAGAGCTCTGAAGAAGACTAGAGAAAATGAGATTCAGAAAACAGTAAAGGTATTATTCTCATACAGAAGAGAGAGCACCTTTTCCATCATAGTAGGAGGGAAAGTTGAAAAGGAGTAGATATAGATGCAAGGTGTTTATTATAGTGCAATCGTATGAGCACAGAGCAACCACATGGTTATCCCCAGCAGTGCCCTGCAAGTTAGGCACAGGCAGGAGATAACAGAATTCTGGATTAATCTTGGGTATTTGCCAAAGGGTGAAAACAGTCATGTCTCAGGTGATCCTATATGGGGGACAAAAATGAAATGAAGAACGAGAAAGTCTGAACCACTGAGAGGAGTGAAGGAAAAAAAGGACAAATGATGGGGAGAAAAAAGTGGCTCCTGGAACTAGTTTTTCTCTCTCATTTTCTTTCTGTAGCAAGTATTTAAAGAGAGTTTTCAACATTCTGAGCATTCTTCTAAGGCTGAGTATATTGTGACAGATGAGGCAGAAAATATTCTTGTTTTCATGGACCTTATGGTCTAGTGGGAGGCATAGTGAAAGCATGTAAACTAAATATGCAAACAAGAAAAAAATATGTTTTTTGTACAATTAAAGCTATGTAGGAAAACAAAACGACTTGTTGGACAGAGGGTGGTTGGTGAGTACTTCAACAGGAGAAGGCATTTGAGCTAGAAACTAAATAATGCAAAAGACGCAAACACAGAGAAATCTGAGAGAAGACTAGGCAGGAAGAATAAAAAGAACAAAATCCTCAGGCTGGACTAAGCTTGACATTAAAAAAAAAGAATAAGATAAAAAGATCAATGTAAACTGAAGTGTAGTTATTAAGATGGAGATAGAAAATAGGAACTAAGAGGTGTGCAGGAATAGATTGTACAAGAGTTTAGGAACAGGAAGCCAATGGCAGGTTGCATTCCTGAAGCAACAGGAACCCAATAAAGGGTAACAAAAAGGTTATGATATGATCTGACTTAGTCTTTAAGAAAAGGAAAGGACCAAAAATGAAGCTAGTAGGCTAATAATAGACTATTGCAGTAGTCTGGGTGAGATACAGCAGTAACCAGAATAAGCATGTTGGTAGGACGTAAGGTGAAAAAGGGTGGAATGCGGTATAAGTTTTGGAAACAGGATCAATCAGTTTAGTTCAGTCACTCAGTCATATTTGACTTTTTGCGACCCCATGGACGGCAGCACACCAGGGTTCCCTATCCATCACCAACTCCCAGAACTTGCTCAAACTCATGTCCATCGAGTTGGTGATGCCATCCAACCATCTCAACCTCTGTTGTCCCCTTGTCCTCCAGCCTTCAATCTTTCCCAGCATCAAGGTTTTTATCAAATGAATCAGTTCTTCTCATCAAGTGGCCAAAGTATTGGAGTTTCCGCTTCAGCATCAGTCCTTCCAGTGAATATTCACGACTGATTTCCTTTAGGATGGACTGGTTGGATCTCCTTGCAGTCCACGGGACTCTCAAGAGTCTTTTCCAACACCATAGTTCAAAAGCATCAATTTTTCAGTGCTCAGCTTTATTCACAGTCCAACTCTCACATCCATACATGACCACTGGAAAAACCATAGCCTTGACCAGACGGACCTTTGTTGGCAAAGTAATGTCTCTGCTTTTTAATATGCTGTCTAGGTTGGTCATAACTTTCCTTCCAAGGAGTAAGCGTCTTTTAATTTCATGGCTGCAATCACCATCTGCAGTGATTTTGGAGCCCCAAAAAATAAAGCCTGCCACTGTTCCCACTGTCTCCCCATCTATTTCCCATGAGGTGATGGGACCAGATGCCATGATCTTAGTTTTCTGAATGTTAAGCTTTAAGCCAACGTTTTCACTCTCCTCTTTCACTTTCATCAAGAGGCTTTTTAGTTCCTCTTCACTCTCTGCCATAAGGTGCAAGTGTCTTTTAATTTCATGGCTGCAGTGATCATTTGCAGTGATTTTGGAACCCAAGAAAATAAAGTCTGTCATTGTTTCCATTGTTTTCCTATCTATTTGCCATGAAGTGATGGGACAGGAGGCCATGATCTTCATTTTTTGAATGTGGAATTTTAAGTCAGCTTTTTCACTCTCTTCTTTCACTTTCTTCAAGAGGATCTTTAGTTTCTCTTCACTTTCTGCCTCAAAGGTGGTGTCATCTGCATATCTGAGGTTACTATTATTTCTCCAGGCAGTCTTGATTCCAGCTTGTGCTTCATCTAGCCTGGCATTTCACATGATGTACTCTGCATAGAAGTTAAATAAGCGGGGTGACAATATACAGCCTTGACATACTCTTTTCCCAATTTGGAACCAGTCTGTTGTCCCATGTCCGGTTTTAACTGTTGCTTCTCAACCTACATACAGATTTCTCAGGAGGCAGGTAAGATGGTCTGGTACTCCCAACACTTGAAGAATTTTCCACAGTTTGTTATGATCTACATAGTCAAAGGCTTTGGTATAATCAGTAAAGCAGAAGATGGTTTCTGGGAACTCTCTTGCTTTTTTAATGATCCAGTGGATGTTGAAAATTTGATCTCTGGTTCCTATGCCTTTTCTAAATCCAGCTTGAACATCTGGAAGTTCACAGTTCACATACTGTTGAAGCCTGGCTTGGAGAATTTTGAGCATTACTTTGCTAGTGTGCGAGATGAGTGCAATTGTGCGGTAGTTTAAACATTCTTTGTAGTTTAAACATTTCTTTGGGATTGGACTGAAAACAGACCTTTTCCAGTCCTGTGGGCACTGCTGAGTTTTCCAAATTTGCTGGCATATTGAATGAAGCACTTTAACAGCATCAACTTTTAGGATCTGAAATAGATCAGCTGGAATTCCATCATCTCCACTAGCTTTATTCATAGTCATGCTTCCTAAGGTCCACTTGACTTTGCCTTCTGGGATATCTGGCTCCAGGTGAGTGATCATATGATCCTGATTTTCTTGGATGTGAAGATCTTTTTTGTATAATTCTTCTGTGTATTCTTGACACCTCTTCTTAATATATCTTCTGCTCCTGTTAGGTCCATACCATTTCTGTCCTTTATTGAGCCCATCTTTGCATGAAATGTTTCCTGGGTATCTCTAATTTCCTTGAAGAGATCTCTAGTCTTTCCCATTCTATTGTTTTCCTCTATTTCTTTGCATTGATCACTAAGGAAGGCTTTCTTATCTCTCCTTGCTATTCTTTGGAACTCTGCATTCAAATGGATATATCTTTCCTTTTCTCCTTTGGCTTTCACTTCTCTTCTTTTCTCAGCTATTTGTAAGGCCTCCTCACACAAGCATTTTGCCTTTTTTCATTTCTTTTTCTTGGGGATGGTCTTGATCATTGCCTCCTGTGCAATGTCACAAACTTTCATCCATAGTTCTTCAGGCACTCTGTCTATCAGATCTAATCCCTTGAATCTATTTGTCACTTCCACTGTATAATTGTAAGGGATTTGATTTAGGTCATACCTGAATGGTCTGGTGATTTACCCTACTTTCTTCAGTTTAAGTCTGAATTTGGCAATAAGGAGTTCATGATCTGAGACACAGTCAGCTCCCGGTCTTGTTTTTGTTGAATGTATAATGCTTCTCCATCTTTGGCTGCAAAGAATATAATCAATATGATTTTGGTATTGACCATCTGGTGATGTCTATGTGTAGAGTTGTCTCTTATGTTGGAATAGGTTGTTTGCTATGACCAGTGCGTTCTCTTGGCAAAACTCTATTAGCCTTTGTCCTGCTTCATTTTGTACTCCAAGGCCAAACTTGCCTGTTACTACAGGTATCTCTTGACTTCCCCCTTTTGCATTCCAGTTCTCTATGATGAAAAGGACATCTTCTTTTTCCTGTTAGCTCTAGAATGTCTTGTAGGTCTTCACAGAACCATTCAACTTCAGCTTCTTAAGCATTCCTGCTCATGGCATAGACTTGGATTACTGTGCTATTGAATGGCTTGCCTTGGAAATGAACAGAGATCATTCTGTCATTTTTTTTTTTTTTTTTAAATATGGAACGCTTCATGAATTTGCGTGTCATCCTTGCGCAGGGGCCATGCTAATCTTCTCTGCATCGTTCCAACCTTAGTATATGTGCTGCCGAAGCGAGCACCATTCTGTCATTTTTGAGACTGCACCAAAGTACTGCATTTCAGACTCTTTTGTTGACCGTGAGGACTACTACATTTGTTCTAAGGGATTTTTGCCCACTGTAGTATATATAATGGCCATCTGAGTTAAATTGACCCATTCCAGTCCATTTTAGTTCACTGATTCCTAAAATGTTGATGTCCACTCTTGCCATCTCCTGTTTGACCACTTCCAATTTGCCTTGATTCATGGACCTAACATTCCAGGCTCCTATGCAATATTGCTCTTTACAGCATCAGAATTTACTTCTATCACCAGTCATATCCACAACTGGGTGTTGTTTTCACTTTGGCTGTGTCTCTTCATTCTTTCTGGAATTATTTCTCCACTGATCTCCAGTAGCATATTGGACACCTACTGACCTCTGGTGTTCGTCTTTCAGTGTCATATTTTTTTGCCTTTGTTGAGGAGATCAAATTGATTGGTGGCTTTTCTGATGAGGTAATACAGGGAATGGCAGTAAGGCTTGCCATGAAAAGAAGGAAACAATCTACAAGGTGGAATATTCAGTTAATGATATGGAGAAGTGGTTGCAAGGTAAATGCCAGTGAAGAGAGGAGGTTAGAGATGGTGAGCAGATGATGAGAACCTGAGATTAACAGAATTTTTTTACATAAATTTGGAATATTCATGAGTCGTGTGTAGGAATGAAGAGTGTATATTTTATCTCATTCATTACAGAGGTAAATAGGGTTGGGAAAAGGGAAGTGTGAGAAAGCACAAAAGCTAGTCAGCCAGAGGGAGGATGGCATGGTCAGTGAAGAGGCTGAGAATACAGTGACATCAATTTATCTTGTACCCTGTGTGCCTCAACACAAAGTATGATGCAGTAACAAAATGTAGAGTGAGAATAGTAAGATGTGAGTTTGGTGGAGAGCTTTAGAGCATATGGGAATGTGAATACACAAATGGGTGGATGGCCCTGGAGATTTATGCTTTGCAGACTGACCAAGGATATTAAGAATGGTGAGTTTATGGCTATGCTTTCTCTAAAAATCTGAAGTCGGCTCTTAACCAAATGACAGTGTTTTTGCAAGAATAAGGGAAGGGGTGAGCTATGCAGGAGCTTGGTTTTCCTGTCCCTACCCAAAAAATAGGGGCATTGTTAGAGAGCCTGGAGGCTAGCTTGGGAACAGAGGAACAATGTTTGGGTGAGAAGGTTGTCCTTGAGTGATGAATTCTGAGTCCCAATGGGAGGGAACTTTGTAATATGAACAGGGAAATAGAACATAAGGACAATGAGGAAGAAGCTCTTGAAGGCATTTGTTATTCAGTTCAGTTCAGTAACTCACTCATGTCTGACTCTTTGAGTCCATGAGCCGCAGCATGCCATGCCTCCCTGTCCATCACCAATGCCTGGAGTCCACCCAAACCCATGTCCATTGAGTAGGTGATGCCATCCAACCATCTCATCCTCTGTGTCCCCTTCTCCTTCTGCCCTCAATCTTTCCCAGCATCAGAGTCTTTTCAAATGAGTCAGTTCTTCACATCAGGTGGCTCAAGTATTGAAGTTTCAGCTTCAATATCAGTCCTTTCAATGAACACCCAGGACTGATCTCCTTTAGGATGGACTGGTTGGATCTCCTTGCAGTCCAAGGGACTCTCAAGAGTCTTCTCCAACACCATAGTTCAAAAGCAATAATTCTTCTGTGCTCAGCTTTCTTTATAGTCCAACTCTCACATCCATACATGACTACTGGAAAAAACGTAGCCTTGACCAGACGGACCTTTGTTGGCAAAGTAATATCTCTGCTTTGTAATATGCTGTCTAGGTTGGTCATAACTTTCCAAGGAGTAAGCGTCTTTTAACTTCATGGCTGCAATCACCATCTGCAGTGATTTTGGAGCCCAGAAAAATAAAGTCAACCACTGTTACCACTGTTTCCCCATCTATTTCCCATGAAGTGATGGGACCAGATGCCATGATCTTAGTTTTCTGAATGCTGAGCTTTAAGCCAACTTTTTCACTCTCCTCTTTCACTTTCATCAAGAGGCTTTTTAGTTCCTCTTCACTTTCTGCCATGAGGGTGGTGTCATCTGCATATCTGAGGTTATTGCTATTTCTCCTGGCGATCTTGATTCCAGTTTGTGCTTCATCTAGCCTGCTATTTTGCATGATGTACTCTGCATATAAGTTAAATAAGCAGGGTGACAATATACAGCCTTGACGTACTCCTTTTCCTATTTGGAGCCAGTCTGTTGTTCCATGTCCAGTTCTAACTGTTACTTCCTGACCTGCATATAGGTTTCTCAAGCGGCAGGTCAGGTCGTCTGGTATTCCCATCTCTTTCAGAATTTTCCACAGTTTATTGTGATCCACACACTCAAAGGCTTTGGCATAGTCAATAAAGAAGAAATACATGTTTTTCTGGAACTCTCTTGCTTTTTCGATGATCCAGCAGATGTTGGCAATTTGATCTCTAGTTCCTCTGCCTTTGTTATTAGAGAGGGTAAATCTAAGCATAAAAGACCAATTGAATTCTAGGAAAGAGACTAATTAATAGTTAATAAAGGAATACAGAAAAATTGATATCTATAGACAAACGTGAAAGAGTCACTCAATCATGTTTGACTCTTTGAGACCCCATGGACTGTAGCTTGCCAGGCTCCTCTGCCCGTGGGATTTTCCAGGCAAGAACACCAGAGTGGGTTGCCATTCCCTTCTCCAGGGATCTTCCTGACCCAAGGGTTGAACCTGCATCTCTTGCATCTCCTACATTGCAGGCAGATTCTTTATAGCCTGAGCTACCAGGGAGTTTCAAGGCAAAAGGTGGCTGAGAAAAAAATGGATTCAGAACTAGATAGTCAGAGAGCAGACTCTGCTATCGCATCAAGTCCTCATAGCTTAATGTTATTAACTGTTCTGTATACAGAAGACACCTTATAAAAGTCCCAATGGCCAACACTTTTAGTAACCTTTCCTAATTCTATTCCAGAGAAAGAGGGAAGATGTTTGGTTCAGCTATTGATTGCTGCCAGGTCCCTTAATCTGCTCAACTGGAAAGAATGAGTTAAGGTAGCATTCATGGTCAATCAAAGGTAAAAAGAGAAATCACTGATATCCCCACTTCTATGTAAATGATCTGGGGCAGGACCCAGGTTTCAGTAATGTTTAAATGTTCATGGCTTTTAAAATTCTAATGTGCAGCCGGGGTTGGAGATCATTGCTATATTTACAGAGAAATATTTACTATTCTTTCTTACAAAATCATAATAATACCATTAAGAAAAGAAGGTATAAAAAAAAAGAAAAGAAGGTAGGATTCAGGAAGATAATTACAAATATCTCCCCCTTATGAATATGTTCAAACATTCTAAACAATATTAGCAAGTTAATTTCAGCAATATATTAAAAGAACAGTAGAATATAACCATTAGAGGTACATCACAAATTTAGTTAGAAATTTAGTTATTGTCCCCTAAAAGTTATGGGAAAAAAACATATGGAAAGTTGTAATGAATACTTACTAATTTTTTTTAAATGTAAGAAATGAGGAGTTGATGAATTGTGTATCTTGATAAAACACATATAATACATCCTACCAGTCCAAAACTGGTGAAATCTAAAAGTCTTGCCATCAAAGTTAGGTTTAAGTTACAGTTATCTGCTTTTCCTGATGTTATTCTGGAATTATTTGATAATGTCATTAAACAAAGATATACAGTATTTAATGCATAATATGTTGAAAATAATAGCAAAAATAAAAAACCTAGGAGATGCCACTTAAAAAGTTATTAGAAATTAGAAATACTAGAGATTTTCAAAATAGTGGCAAAATTAAAAATCAACATAAAAATACTTTTATACTAATCAAATAATAACAGACTAGAAAAAGCAGTTTAAAAAATATCCCACCCACAATAGCAATAGCAAAAATAAATCTAGAAAATCACTTAATGTAAACTATGCAAAATACATATAAATAAATTTGCAAAACTCTGCCAAAGCAAGAAGGTATAAATAAATGGTATGGTTCTTGGATATAGAGATTCAATTTTATATCACATTAGTTCTCCCTAAACTAATCAATAAATTTAGTGTATGCTCAATGAAAATTCCAATGTGTGTGCAAATGTTTGTCTATCTCTCTTGTGTTTAAGTTTGTAATGTATCAAAATATTTTAAAATGCAACTAGAAGAAGAAAATTTCAATAGTCAGACTTGCACAGGAAAAAATAGTGAAGCATACAATAAAACAATCAAAATCACAACAGAATGATGTAAGTGCAAGACTAGAATATATCATTTGAAAATACATTTTCAAAGTTTAAATATACCCAGGACATAAGGACAATTAGACTATAAAAAGCAAGTACTTCAAATTGACAAGGGGAAAGTATATTGTTCACTAAGTTTTGGTGTTAACTTTCAGTCATTAGGTAATAAATAAACCATTGTTCACTGACTTCAATAAAATAAATTCCAGAAAGAACAAAGATTTAAATATAAAGACATACATAAAATATTAGAAAGTGAAAGGACATATATATACGTGTGTGTGTGTTATAAATCTTTAAAAATATTGACAGATTTCACTACATAAAATTTTCAAATGCTGGCATAGTAAAAAGCAGTACAGAGAAAGGAAAGAACAAAAATGGTGAACATTTTTGGGGTCACATTGACAGAAAAATATATTTTAAAAGATAACAGATTCCTTAAAACCCAACAGAAAGATGAGCCAAAAAATATGTAGAGAAAATATTGACAAAAAGTTTAAAAGGCAATAAATGCATGTAAAGATGATTAAGCTCCTTAATACTCAACTACTACAAATTAAAAAGCTTTCTTCTACAAGTCAAACTTGCAAATACTCCAGAAATGATTTATGAAGCTTTTTGTAAGCATATGGGTAAGAGACACTGTTTTGGAGAAAGTATAAATAAACATAACACCTTTAAGGGCAATTTAGCTACATCTGGCTAACTGAAATAAAATGTCTCATTGGCCTGGCATTCTCAATCCTAAGTTTTCATCGTATATAAAAACTTACCCATATAAGAAAACAATATCTGTGCTTGAATATGTAACTGATGAGTGTGTATAAATATATGTACCGTATGTAAATATATAAAATATATGTAAATTCAAACATTTATATATATATGTGTGTGTGTACACATACACAAAATATTCATACCTGCATTGTTCATGAAAGTCAAAAATGAGAGATTGATTAGTTTACTTTGACTCATCTGTAGAATGGATCATATATGAAAATAAGAGATTAAATAGCTCTCTTTGAAATCAATGGAAAGGAATCATGGGATGTATGTTAGCTTGAAATGCATTCTTCAGAACAGGCTGCCCAGTGTGGTCTGATTTATATACATCTGTTCTTTATACACAGCTATTTTAAAGTTCAGTTTGGTTAGAATTTTTTAATGAAATAAATGTATTATTTGTTTTTAATTAGTTAGCTACTTACAAAATAATTTTATTCTTCTGTGGTCCTCAAAATATAGTCTGAATGAATTAGCACTTTCAAAGGATTGTAAAATACAAATACCCATCACACACTTAAATTTTAGTTAATATATTGCACAGTTTAGAAGGCATCTCTAGGGGTTTTAGTGCCTTAAGTCAAATTGCAGGAACATTAATTTTTGTTGTCTAAGTCATCAGCTAAAGTGGTGAACAGTAATTGAGCAGGACAATGCTTTTATTGAACAAGATTATAATATCTTGTATATTCTTTTTTTTTTCTTTATAGCTTCCTTTGTTTCTCATTTCTGCTTTATCTCTTAAAATATTTATCATACACCTGCTATAAAAGTGCATGTGAAATAACTGAGATCTGCTTTTGACCTGTTTAAAAAAAATCAATCCCCTATGATTTGATCTCATTTATTTTAGGCAAGTGAGATATTTAATCTCCATTATATTCTTATATGGTGAGCATTGCTAACTCCATTTTTGGTACACACCAAACACACACATACCATTAAGCAAGTTAATTAAACCTCAAAGAATTGATTTCTTTCTGACTTTATTAAAATACTGAGTCTATTTCATATGTATATTGTTGTCTCCCCACCATTTCCTTTTGTCTGACCAAAATAGCAGTGTCGACTACTATTTCATACATACTTAAAAGCAAGCAAAGGGTAGAGTCCCATTTCTAAAAACTAAACAGGCACTTTGGACAACACAGTCTTGCCAATCAAACCTGGAAAACATGTATCAGACATTTATCAGACACCTTAGGGAAAGTTCTCACTCTATTATAAAAAGGGCAGCCATATATCAACTTTACAGAAATGAAATAAGATGGAACATTTCTACTACTTAAAATACTTCCTTTAAGAGACTTCCTCTACTGCTAGAGAATTTGAATAGTCTCCTGGTCAGTCATCAGGAATCAGTTCTTCACATAATTGATAAACGTGGGTTCCACATTAGGAAGAGAGCCACATTCTATATCTGCTTGCATTTTTGATAATGCCTTCTATAGAACTAGGTTCTTTTAGTGTCTTAGGAGTTTTTTTTTTTTTTTTCCGGTTTTTGGATGGATTCTTGACCTTTTGATTTTAGTGTTAATGGTTTCGAATCTTTTTCATTCTGGTTTCATTTTCATGCATTTTGCCTTTGAATAATTCCAGCTCAAGTAAAAGACAATGATAACTCTAAATTTTGGGAAAATGGAGTGTTTTAAATATTTGTTGTCTTATTTTCTCATTTTTTAGATGACTATTTATAACACTGTTGCCAGTTGACAGTTATTTTAATCTCTCTCAAAACCATAATATATAGGTAATTAAAATTTACTCTAGAGAATAGCTAGAAAAAAATTAAAAATCAAATCTACTTCAAAGCCTTTTATTCTTCTCATTTTCAGTGAACAAAAATTCCTTAATGTGAGCTGATCTTGTATATTTTCCCTAATGTGACTTTTACTACCTCTATAATGAATTAGAACAGAAATAAATGGTAGTAACTACCTGTGTTTCATGTGATAATTACTATAATCACACCATCATCATTCTCCGTATTGATGTCTTTTTCCTACAACACATCAAGAAAAGTACTTACTTCTAAGGTGATGGACAACTTGCAACAATAATTCAGACAGGTATTATGATGATAGGTAATAAGGTAAATACAATTTTCCTTTGAAACAGAAATAAGACATGCTTTCTATGTTGGTGTGTGTATACTTTATGCTTAAAGACACTCTTTAAATTTTGCAGACATTAAATGGGGTGTCTGATTAGAAGAAACCTGATGTAGTCAAAAGTAGAGAATTTAAGCTTATTTTTCTCCCAAAGTACACTATGTTCTTTACAATTTTTTAAAATGACCTTTTTAAGGGAAAAAGTCAGCTTCACTGACCAAAATTATTGATGGTTTAAAGGTGGCCTAAATGGCAAATTACTAAATAATTTTGAATATATTATTTTAAACACTTGAATTGTTCTCTCGTGCAGAGAGTAAATAGAAAAGAAGAAAGCATTTCATACTATCTTTCATGTTGAAATTGCTATTTATTATTAGAGTGTTATCAACCCAGCACTGAACCTGATGATCTGTAATGAGACAAAGTTTCTGATGATCTGAAAGAGACAAAGTTTCTGCAAATAGTTGTAACTTCTTTATTGACATAAATCAATAGTTCTCCACCCACATACCAAAGACCCCTTTAGAAACAACATATTTATTACCAATTTTCTAGAAACACATGTACAGAGAGAGACACCAATTACTATAGGATGGACAACTGGTCCTACATGTGTGTACTAATAGCTTTTCAAAAGTACACAGATGCTTCTCACATATACATTTAAAAACATCATTCCTATAATCAAGATAACTTTTGATACTGTTCTTGGCTCAAGCTATGGTTACTAGAAGTCCAACTGTCACACTGGGGCCTATGAAATTTTTGATATATGTTAATCTGAATTAAAACAGCAATTGTTATAAATAATTGGTAGAACAGTTATGACCAGAAAGTAAATGCCACCTCAACTATTTTTAACAATATATTTTTTTCAACATCTTGTGATAATTGTGTGTGTTAGTCACTCAGTCGTGTCTGACTCTGTGTGACCCCATGGACTGTAGCCCACTAGGCTCCTCTGTCCATGGGGATTCTCCAGGCAAGAATACTAGAGTGGGTTGCCATTCCCTTCTCCAGGGGATCTTCCCGACCCAAGAGTGGAACTCGGGTCTCCCACATGCAGGCAGATTCTTTACCACCTGAGCCACCAGGATTTTAAATAACACTAAATGGATGTTTGGGGCTTCCCAGGTGGCACTAGTGGTAGAGAACCTGCCTGTCAATGCAGAAGACATAAGAGACGTGGGTTTGATCCCTGGGTCGGGAAGATCCCCTGGAAGAGGGCATGGCAACCCACTCCAGTATTCTTGCCTGGAGAATCCCATGGCCAGAGGAGCTTGGCGGGCTACAGTCCACGGGGTCACAAAGAGTCAGACATGACTGAGCATACTTGCACACACAGTGTCTTATTAGCCTTCTGCTATTCAGGAAAGGGATGGAAATTAATTTCAGATTAAGCATAAGGACAGAATTGTTACTTAAACTGCAACTCATAAATATATATTTTATTGCTATTTACATTCCTATTAATAATTCCTAATTTTTATGAAAAGATACTATCAGGTAATTCAAGTGCTTTACCTTTCTTTTTTCTAGGAACTCTATAATGTAGGCATGATTTTTATCCACTATTAGAGATAAAGCAAGACATAGAGATATTTAGTAACATGTCTGAGGTCACACATCTGGAAGCTTATGATGAAGCTCAGATTTCCTTTCTTTGCATTGCTCCTTAGAAACAACACTGTAAACTGAGTGGTTAGCTCTGACTAAGGAGGGGTTCCCTGACCAAAGATAAACTTGTCAATATGAGAACTATACAAGATGGCAAGTGTAAGCCATTAAGTAGGAGAAATGTACGTCTAGCTTCATAGGACCAGCAGGCTGCACCTTCTCTTAATCTCTTTGAAGGGCTCTTAAGCTTGCCTGTCTTTTGAGAACCAGTTGTGCCTCTGAGTGCAGGTATTTCTTTAATATAATGTACATTTTTTCATATTGTTTCACGTGGGATGGGAAGGATTTTTGAATTATTTTTCCCCATCTCCCAGTCTCATCTTTACTGGAGAACTAGCAAAATTTCTGTGTGGGGCAAAGGGAAGTCATGATCAGCATTCTAAAAGCTATATTTCTTTTTTTTTCTTAATTTATTTTACTGAAGTGTAGTTGATTTGCCATATAGTGCTAATTTCTGCTGTATATATCAAAGTGATTCAGTTATACATATATACATTGTTTTTCATATTCATTCCCATTAGAGTTTATCACAGGATTCTGAGTAAACTCCTGTACTAAATAGTAGGCTCTTGCTGTTCACCCATTTTACATATAATAGTTTGCATCTGCTCATCCCAAACTCCCAATCCATCTTTCCCTACTTCTCCTCCCCCTTGGCAACCCCAAGTCTGTTCTCTTTGTCTGTGACTGTTTCCATTTTGTAGATAAGCTAACTTGTGTCCTATTTTAGATTTCACATATCATGATATCATATGGTATTTATCTTTCTCTTTCTGATTTCACTATGTTACATTTCTAAATTCCCACTGGACCATCTCCTAAGCAAAATGATTTCTTTCCCCCTCCCTCCAACTTTAAGAGGTCACTGAGTTAAGGACACAAGAGATAATCAGTGTATACTCATTGAATATTTTCTAAACACACATTATATGATAAGAATTTTTGTCAAAGTTCCAGTGTGTAGAACAACCTCTGGCAAAGCCATTAGGTTGTTTCCGATTTGTACTCAGCCTACTTGTACAAGGCCTCCTGATTAAACTTAGATTGCATTCTTATTAGCACTCACACAATACAGCTCTTTGTAAAAGTGTGCATTTCTGTTTGCGCTCTTCTTTTCTGAAGTCTTATCTCCTCTCCAGCAGCATTTACTCAATATCCCCTGAGCTCTCTTTGAGCAATAATAGTACACAGAATGGGATTTGCCAAGCATGAATATTCCATAAAGGATCACAAGGATTCCGTAATTCACTGACTCTATTGTCTTTGAAAGCAAATTTCAACATAAACACTGAGTTCCCTTCTTCCTTTGCAAAGCTAAGTGATAATATTAACCCCGTATTATGAGGGGAATTTATATTCAGTAGGAAATTGTTATTCTTAGAGGCTCAACCATACCTGACTCATTTGCATTTCCTCCTTCCCTAAGTTCTTAAGGCACATTGGAAGAAGAAGCTTGCCCTTCAGGTTATATAAATGAGAAAGATGTCAACAACATAAAGAGAAAAATAATTCACAAATGACTTTTTAATTAAAACATAAGGCAAGGACCATAGCATGGACAAAGACGTAGTTGGCCATGAGGATCAGGTCTTATTCACATTTGTTTTTAAGTATAAAACAGTGCCTGGAACATAACACTTGCTTAATAAATAAACATTTGTTGAAAGAATGATGTATAGGCAGTTGAACTATGGCAGCTGAACCAAATCCAATCATGCCTTATTTGCATGGCCACATGCACAGCCATGCCAAAGCATTTATTAATGCCTATGATCACTTTCGTGCTACAAAGGCAGAGTATGTGACTTCTTGAATACAAAGCTGAAATACATTATCTGGCCCTTTATGAAAAATGTTTACTAACTCCTACATAGAAGAATGCTTGAAAATAGAAAAAAACATACTTATTTTTTATGAGCATAATTTTGTGTACTTGTGTACTTGTAGTTAAAGTGTATACAAAACTTAGTGTTTTATTTTTTGCTTCCTGTGGTAAATACATTTTTCTGTGATGAACTTCAGTCTTCTTTATTACTTTAATAACTGCAAGAGTACTCTGTTGTGTAGATATATTATGTGACTGCCCCTTTTCAACCTCAGTTTTCACATTTTTCAAGGAGAAGGGAATGGCAATTTACTTCTATACTCTTGATTGGAAAATTCCATGGACAGAGGAGCCTGGAGGACCACAGTCCAAGGGGTCACAAAGAGTCGGACATGACTAAGTGACTAACACTTTTACTTTTTTTTTTTTCAATTAATTTTTATTTATTTATTTATTTTTTTTTTTGGTCATACATTGATATGAATCAGCCATGGATTTACACGTATTCCCCATCCCGATCCCCCCTCCCACCTCCCTCTCCACCCGATTCCTCTGGGTCTTCCCAGTGCACCAGGCCCGAGCACTTGTCTCATGCATCCCACCTGGGCTGGTGATCTGTTTCACCATAGATAGTATACATGCTGTTCTTTTGAAATATCCCACCCTCACATTCTCCCACAGAGTTCAAAAGTCTGTTCTGTATTTCTGTGTCTCTTTTTCCATTTTGCATATAGGGTTATCGTTACCATCTTTCTAAATTCCATATATATGTGTTAGTATGCTGTAATGTTCTTTATCTTTCTGGCTTACTTCACTCTGTATAAGGGGCTCCAGTTTCATCCATCTCATTAGGACTGATTCAAATGAATTCTTTTTAACGGCTGAGTAATATTCCATGGTGTATATGTACCACAGCTTCCTTATCCATTCATCTGCTGATGGGCATCTAGGTTGCTTCCATGTCCTGGCTATTATAAACAGTGCTGCGATGAACATTGGGGTGCACGTGTCTCTTTCAGATCTGGTTTCCTCAGTGTGTATGCCCAGAAGTGGGATTGCTGGGTCATATGGCAGTTCTATTTCCAGTTTTTTAAGAAATCTCCACACTGTTCTCCATAGGGCTGTACTAGTTTGCATTCCCACCAACAGTGTAAGAGGGTTCCCTTTTCTCCACACCCTCTCCAGCATTTATTGCTTGTAGACTTTTGGATAGCAGCCATCCTGACTGGCGTGTAATGGTACCTCATTGTGGTTTTGATTTGCATTTCTCTAATAATGAGTGATGTTGAGCATCTTTTCATGTGTTTGTTAGCCATCTGTATGTCTTCTTTGGAGAAATGTCTGTTTAGTTCTTTGGCCCATTTTTTGATTGGGTCATTTATTTTTCTGGAATTGAGCTTCAGGAGTTGCTTGTATATTTTTGAGATTAATCCTTTGTCTGTTGCTTCATTTGCTATTATTTTCTCCCAATCTGAGGGCTGTCTTTTCACCTTACTTATAGTTTCCTTTGTAGTGCAAAAGCTTTTAAGTTTCATTAGGTCCCATTTGTTTAGTTTTGCTTTTATTTCCAATATTCTGGGAGGTGGGTCATAGAGGATCTTGCTGTGATTTATGTCGGAGAGTGTTTTGCCTATGTTCTCCTTTAGGAGTTTTATAGTTTCTGGTCTTACATTTAGATCTTTAATCCATTTTGAGTTTATTTTTGTGTATGGTGTTAGAAAGTGTTCTAGTTTCATTCTTTTACAAGTGGTTGACCAGTTTTCCCAGCACCACTTGTTAAAGAGGTTGTCTTTTTTCCATTGTATATCCTTGCCTCCTTTGTCAAAGACAAGGTGTCCATAGGTTCATGGATTTATCTCTGGGCTTTCTATTCTGTTCCATTGGTCTATATTTCTGTCTTTGTGCCAGTACCACACTGTCTTGATGACTGTGGCTTTGTAGTAGAGTCTGAAGTCAGGTAGGTTGATTCCTCCAGTTCCATTCTTCTTTCTCAAGATTACTTTGGCTATTCGAGGTTTTTTGTATTTCCATACAAATTGTGAAATTCTTTGGTCTAGTTCTGTGAAAAATACCGTTGGTAACTTGATAGGGATTGCATTGACACTTTTACTTTTATAACTCAATAAAAATCAAGATGATTCCAATTCTGACTCTGGTTCTGTCTCTGTTCCACAGTCTTTCAGCATACATGCAACTTTAGAGGTTGAAAATATGCTTGTTTATTTAATTCTAACATATCTGAGGACAGTTGAGAGACCAGGTTCTAAATTCTCCTCTAGATAAAAATGGAAGACACTGGGTTTTTGCTGATCACACATTTTATGGCTTCTACTGGTGGGTCTAGGTCTCCATGTTTTCACGTTCAAAAAACTGTGCAACTGTTCAGCTCTGCTGGAAGGAGATAATGTTACATTTTCTTCATTTAGGTATTCTTTCTGTGTCTGTTAGTCTCTCAGTCATGTCCGACTCTTTGCCACCCCACGAACTGTAGCCTGCCAGGTTCCTCTGTCCATGGAATTCTCCAGGCAAGAATACTGGAGTGGATTGCCATTCCCTTCTCCAGAGGATCTTCCTAACCCAGGGATCGAAACCTGGTCTCCTACATTGCAGGCAGGGAGCTACAGGGAAGTCCTTGTATTCTTTCTGCTAGAAGTCAAATAATACCAACTTTAGAAATCAAGTATAATAGAAAATCACAGTATGTTTGGCTTGTTTTACTTTTTCATTTTTAATCTGTTCACTGAAAAGTTTTTATAAATAGAACACTAGTTTTATATTCATGTATTAATTTGTTCACTTTAGTAATAAAAAATACTAAATGCCTAATATGTCTCTAGCACTGGGTTATGCATTAGGGATAGAAATACAAGGGAGATAGATATTAGACTTTAATGACGATGCTCAATAATGAATAGAAGTCTAAATCCTGAAGATAAAAAGTAAGTCTTACACCTGATACAAACAGCTGACCCATTGGAAAAGATCCTGATGCTGGGAAAGATGGAGGGCAGGAGGAGGAGGGGACAACAGAGGATGAGATACTTGGATGGCATCACCGACTCAATGGACATGAACTTGGGCAAACTCCGGGAGATGGTGAGGGACAGGGAAGGCTGCATGCTGCAGTCCATAGGGTTGCGAAGAGTCAGACCTGACTTGGTGACTGAACAACAGCAGCAAATGTTCTTATCTGATCAACTATATGTTAAGATTTCTCAAGCTCAAACTTAGTGATATATAGAATCTTTGATGTCCAGAACTGTGAGTTTGCATTATTTTACTTAGGATACTAAAGCAAAAGTAATTCTCCCAAACTCTGTACCCCACTTATACATTTATCTATATTTTGTATTTACACATTTACTTATACATTTATATATATAACATAATACATTTAAAATGTATTATTATATGAATGTGTGTGTGTGCTCAGTTATGTCTGACTCTTTACGAACCCAAGGACTGCAGCCCGCACAGTAGAATGACTGCAATGAGTGAGCGTGGCTGGGCCACACGGCTTCTGTAATGCATTGGTCTCTCTGATTCTTCTCCTCTAAAAGAAGCTCATTCTCTTGGAATCACCTGTGATCACAGGACTTGGGTTTCTAAGAATTGCAGCTCAAAATAAGAATAACAGTGTCCCTATTATTTAGACAACTTCCAAATTAATTCCCCTAATCAGGTGACAGGAAAGATTTTTCATAAGGTTTGTCTTACACAATTTTAGTCCTGGCATTCCAAGAGCTGCCCTTCCTTTTCTGGCACGTGTAAAGAAGGCAAAGATCACCTCCACTTTTACTCAGATACAAAGAAGTAGGAACAAACACAGCAGGTTCACATCTACAAGGAGTCATACTGTCTTTTGCAGCAGTCATGGGCAGTTTGGCAAGCAAAAACTGATAAAGAAGAAAATAGTGCATGAAAACAACAAGCTCATTTTCCTTTCTGCTGAGGTTATGTATCAGTGAAGAGAAGGAAGGGCAGGGAGGTCATGAGATTGCACTTAACCAGGCTATTGGGTAGGTGGTTCAAGGATGACAGCCCACTGTCATATCACAAGGGGGAAAAAAACAGCCTTCTTGGTGTGGTTTTTCTGCTTCCTGGGGTCCATTCACAAGACTAGGTGTGAAGGGGCCAAATGGCACAGATGAACCTAGGGTAGGAATAGAGACACAGACATAGAGAATTGATGTGTGGACATGGGATGGATAGAGGGAAGGATGCATTGGTAGATTTGCATAGACATACATACACGTGGGATGCAAAATAGAGAGCTAGTGGGGACCTGCCACATAGTGCAGAGAGCTCAGCTCAGTGCTCTGATGACCTAGAGGGGTAGGATGGCAAGGTGGGGGGGGCAGGTGATAGGGGAGGCTCGGGAGGGAGGGGATGTAAGTATATATACAACTGATTCACTCCATTATCCAGCAGAAACTAACACAGTGTCATGCAGCTAAAGCAACTATACTCCAATAAAAATACCAGAAAATGCAACTGAAAAGAAAAATGGGATAACATTTCAACATACTTTTCCGCACTCATTTTTCCTTGACCACTAGGTTAGGATACAAAGTACTTACGAGTTGGCAGGAGACCTATGCTATTTCAGGGAACTCCAGACCCCCTCCTGCAGCACACATACCATCCACTGTTCAACCTATGCTACTGTTCTTCTCCTTCCCGGACTGTGGCCAGAGTTACAGGTACTGCCAATGAGATGACCATGTCCTACTGTACTCTACGCTTGAGTCCCTCAAAGTGACGATGATCCTCCTTCTAGCTTTATATTTATCCACATGCTTCTTCACTAAGAGGGAAGAAATGGAGTTCAAAGTCTAACTTCTGTATGCTGCCTGAGTCCCACAGATCAGCTCTAGAAGAGCTAGCTGTGAGTGCAAAATACAGGTAGTCAAAATTCAAGTTATCATGCTCTGGATTATTCAGCCAAAATGAGAATCTCAAACTTGGTACCCAAATCTAAAATTATTCCAACTACAAGATCCAACTGTAGAATTTTATACAATAGCTCTTTAGGATGTTTGTGGATGATGCAGACTTTTACTCCTTCCACAAAATTTCCCTTCTAGTTACCCATTTTTAAACTATCATTAATAATGACAGCTATGATTTATCAAAGGCCTATTATAGTAAGGGTACTAGTCTAAGTGCCTTGCATGTATTCACTCACTCCTCAGAGGAGGGTCCTCTTATCATTCCCATTCTGCTTTTATGGCATTTAGTCTACAGAGAGATTAAGTGAATTGTTCAAGATCACACAGCTAGTAAGTGGCAGAGCTGGGTAAATCCAGGTAGTGTGGCTCTAGAGAACCAAAGCTCTAAACAATGAAGTTCCTCTGTTAACCACTGGGCTCCTTAGACAGCAGGAATCTTCATTACTGTGTCATTATTTCATTTAGTGGGAGATGTTCTAATACTGAATATACCTAGCAAAAATCTTACTACTGTGTACATTTATTTAAAGTACTAGGCAAACACTGTTGAGTGTCAAAGAGTCTACAGTAGATTATAAATACCCTGCACCTCTCTCTTATTTTTGTTACAATGAAGATGGATTTGCACTTTATCTGAGGCAGTAGAACAAAATATACACAGAAAGAAGGAGCCTTCAGTTACTTAGCTAATGAATGTGGGAGAGGCATTGAAACTTCCAGAGACATGGTTGCCTTTCTGCCTTATTATACAATGTATGTCAAAACCCTCCCCCAATACTTTTGTATTACAAAATTCAGGTTATTTTCCATTGATGTTTTCATAACATTAACACATGCTCCAACTTGTGGAATAATTGTCATGTATACTATGTATACGCATTATAATATCTCAAGCAAAGTCAAATTTTGCTATGGGAACCATATGCTCCATTTCCTTTGATTCTGCTATGGACTACTCAGTATAGCATGCGATCTGAAAAGAAATAAAAATAGAACAGCTCAAAGTTCTTTACAGACTCCCCGGTAGTTAATCATGTTCTGATGCAAATCTACTAGAGAATTTTCAAATGCCAAGTCAAGCATGATTGGGCATCAAAGATTATAAACCTTTGAGGGAGAATCCATATTATCATGGAAGACTGGGAGCCATTTGCATTATTTTAGCATTCTAGAATACTCATCTGACTTAAAGAGAAAGATTTTTTTGTTCCTTGAAAGGAAAGATGAATGGGCTTACATCACTTTGGGCAGAATTCGCCAGAAACTGTAATCTGCAGCTACAGCATTTATTTGAAACTCTGTATTTTATTTTAAAGGTCGTGGCTGTATAATTCTGAATTTAGCAAGCAGAAACATTTTCAAAAAAATGTAGCCTAATTTTATTGTTCATCTTTAAATATTCATTTCATATTTGATGGGCTAGAAATTTGCAATTCAAATTACTTCCTTTTCCTTTATTCTTAGCAAAGTCATCTAAGAGAAGGAGGTGCAGTTCATTTATAATAAAATAGCAATAAAATAAACTTCATAATTCAACAAGAACTAATTAAAATTATTTAAAAGGCAGTTTACAGGTGAGTAAACTGCTAATTCCAACTGCATCACTCAGATTCTTTATAAGTATTTCAGGAAAATTATTCATTTACCAAATCATTGAATCATAGTGTTGAAAAGGACATTAAATTCACCTCCTACAAAACCCTCTTATTACTGATGAGGTACAGAGAGTTTCCTCAGCAAGTACAAGGTCACTTTTTAAAAAGTTAAGAAGTAAAGAATCAAATTTAGGCCTATGTCTCTAAGTTCCCTGCACTTTCTAGGAAACACTTGGCTAAGCCATACTAGATACTGAGTAAATTTCCCTAGCATCTCAGGTCCAAGATCTCAGCGGGTACCTTGTCTCAAGCTGAAGGTCAGGGGTAGAACATGATACTGGGTCTCCTATGTGGTCACTGATTTTTAGTAAAACAGAGTATTCTCATGGGTATCCCTTTCCAGAAGAATTGAGCAAGCCTAATTTTTCTAGAAAACAGCATCATATATTCCTCAAGCTGAGGATTCCACAAGCAGGCTGTTAATACCAAGCATACTGGATATAAAATCTCTTAACATCAATATCCATTTATTGGAGTTAGTGGTCAGGCAAGAAACAGAATTTGGGTCACCATTTCCTTCCCCACTTCTTTGTTCCCCTGCTTCCTAGGACTGCTGTAAAAAGGTACCAAAAACCGAGAGAATTAAAAGAACAGAAATCTTCTTACATTTCTGGAGACAAGAAGTCGGAAACCAAGGTGTCGGTGGGGCAATGTTCTTTCTGAAGGCTGTGACAGATAATCTGTTCCATGCTTCTTTCCTGGCTTCTGGTGGTTGCTGGCAATACTTGGTGTTTCTTGGCTTATAGCTGCATTATTCCAATATCTCCCTTGGTTTTCACATGGCCTTTTCCCCTCTGGATGTGTGTTTCCTATCTTCATAAGTATACCAGTTAAGGGCCCACCTTATTCCAGTATAATCTTTTCTAAGTTAAGTGCAGCTGAAAAATCCCTATTACCAAGTAAGGTCATGTTCAGAGGTACTAGAAGTTATGACTGTAGCATATCATTTTGGGTGATATAATTCAATCCACTATGGCTCCCAAATTGATTGTATTTAATAAAGACAGTATTGCTTCAGGAAACCATAGACACACTCCTGGATGATTGGTTTTTGAACTATTTATAAATATTTGGCCAACTCAGAAAACAGTTTGAAAATAGCTAGGTCTGATACCATACCCCATTACCTGGCTTGGTATAGGGGTTTTTTAAGAAGTCAGAAGTGGGGCATCATCCCTAACATGTCAGGACATGTACAGCCACTGCAGAGATTAGGCAACAGTTCCTGGTGAGGGGATTCTTCCATCAGCCTTTTTACAACTCATTGGAACATTCACTTTTGAATTTTGTGTTTTAAGTTTTTATTTACTAGGGAATTTAAACTATCCATAGTCCCTTCTCATATTTATTTATCTGACAGGAACTCTGAGATCTTCATGCTACATGTATTGTATAGGCAGAGACATTCCAAGATGCCTGACACCAAACAGGCTTTGTTGACCTTCCAGAAGTTAAAATAGTTTCACTCAATAGCTGGTACCAACACAGGGTACACATGGCACAAATTATGAGATACATTTGCAGTGAAAAAGTGTTAGTCGCTCAGTTGTGTCCAGCTCTTCATGCCCCCATGGACTGTACTCCCTCCAGGCTCTGCTGTCCATGAAATTCTCCAGGCAAGAATTGCCAAGGTTGCCATTCCCTTCTCCAGGGGATCTTTCTGACCCAGGGATCAAACCCGGGTCTCCTGCATTGGCAAGTGAGTTCTTTACTACTGAACCACCAGGGAAGCCCCAAGTGCTAGTCACTTAGTAGTGCCTGACACTGTGACCCCATGGACTATAGCCCACCAGGCTCCTCTGTCCATGGAATTCTCCAGGCAAGAATATGGGAGTGGATATCCATTCCCTTCTCTATGAGATCTTCTCCACCCAGGAATTGGACCCTGGTCTCCTGCATTGCAGGCAGACTCTTTACCATCCGAGCCATCAAGGAAGTGGAGAAGGCAATGGCACCCCACTCCAGTATTCTTGTCTGGGAAATCCCATGGATGGAGGAACCTGGTAGGCTATAGTCCATGGGGTGGTGAAGAGTTGGACACAACTGAGCGACTTCACTTTCACTTTTCACTTTCATGCACTAGAGAAGGAAATGGCAACCCACTCCAGCATTGTTGCCTGGAGAATCCCAGGGATGGGAGTCTGGTGGGCTGCCATCTACGGGGTCGCAAAGAGTTGGACATGACTGACGTGACTTAGCAGCAGCAGCATCAGGGAAGCCCACATTTGGAGAGTGATGCTCAGTTTATCCTTTTATATTTGTCACACAGGTCTACTACTCTTATTTTTTATTTTTATTTATTTTTACTTTTTGTAAGTTCTCTACTTTCCAGAGAAATATCAATAACCTCAGATATGCAGATGACACCACCCTTATGGCAGAAAGTGAAGAAGAACTAAAGGGCCTCTTGATGAAAGTGAAAGAGGAGAGTGAAAAAGTTGGCTTAAACCTCAACATTCAGAAAACTAAGATCATGGCATCCAGTCCATCTCTTCATGGCAAATAGATGGGGAAACAGTGGAAACAGTGGCTGACTTTATTTTTCGGGGCTCCAAAATCACTGCAGATGATGATTGCAGCCATGAAATTAAAAGACGCTTACTCCTTGGAAGAAAAGTTATGACCAACCTAGACAGAATATTAAAAAGCAGAGACATTACTTTGTCAACAAAGGTCTATCTAATGAAGACTATGGTTTTTCCAGTAGTCATGTATGGATGTGAGAGTTGGACTATAAAGAAAGCTGAGCGCTGAAGAATTGATGCTTTTGAACTGTGGTGTTGGAGAAGACTCTTGGGAGTCTCTTGGACTGCAAGGAGATCCAACCAATCCATCCTAAAAGAGATCAGTCCTGGATGTTCATTGGTAGGATTTATATTGAAGCTGAAACTCCAATACTTTGGCCACCTGATGGGAAGGACTGACTCATTTGAAAAGACCCTGATGCAGGGAAAGATTGAGGGTACGAGGAGAAGGGGATGACAGAGGATGAGATGGCTGGATGGCATCACCAACTCAATGGACATGGGTTTGGGTGGACTCTGGGAGTTGGTGATGGACAGGGAGGCCTGGCGTGCTGTGGTTCATGGGACTGCAAAGAGTCGGACTCAACTGAGCAACTGAACTGAACTGAACTACAGTCATATATATATATATATGCATATAAATGATTGAAACTTTATTATAGGAAGAAATGGAATCCTGATTCATCTTACAGAAGTTAGTTTGATGTCTTGCATGTAACAAAGGTTAAAGAATATTTAGAGATAAATAAATGCATGAGTTGTAAAGCCAATAGTGATCATATATGAATAAATTATACTTGAATTTATAAAACACCAGCAAGTTTAAATAATGCTCCACTTGCTAACATATCTTATCCAGGCATTGCTTAACGAGTTGGTCTCATGTATGACACAAAGAAACTAACAAATTTAGTTACATATTATTGGCAAAAATACATATGTTGAATAATAATTATACCTTGCCTTCACACAATGGGTTATTCTTAAACTAGGTATAAAGAACAAAATTATTTCTACTTTATGATTTTAAATTATAGAGAAAAAAACATTGAAAATAATTAGTATATAGTTTTGACAAGCTAGATTTGTTTAAACAAGTATTACAATTCTAATACTGACTAATGACTAATATTTTAATTTTAAGTTATCAAGCTAAATTATGACTATTTTGAAAGGGGTGCACTGAAAGGTTGTCATTTAAAACATAATAAGGGGGGAAATGCCTATTTCTGGTCATTCCAGATTGAGTTTAAAGCTAACAAAATCTATTCATTTTTAAATGTCTGCTAATGACCACTGGGAATTAAAAGAAAGAACACAGAACTAGAATTGGTTATATTACAAATTTTCAAGTAAACCATTGTATCTTTTGGATCTTAAACAGTGTAAGTCTGGGCCTATGAAAAATTAACAGGAGATTGAACCTACACTTGAACCTTCTAGGTTTGGAGCCTACTAACACCCTTTACATGCTCTTCAGATGCCCTATGAGCCCAGGTTTGTGATCTTCCCATGAGCAGAGTCCTTTTTCCAATGCTCTACCCCTAAGATTTGGAGATAAAAATGATGCTTACATATTTGATTTTTTTTTTTTTTTTTAGTTTTTGTTTTTTGAACTTGGTTTGACCACTACTTTCTCATCTACTCATTCCTCACCATTCTTTTATGTAATTGACCCCACCACCACACACATACACACGCAACACACTCTACAGTCTTCAATAGAAATTTTGCCTTACTTACTATATATCCCTCTCATCAAGCAAAACACTACATAACAGGTTATGTTTATATATAAACAGTTATATTTGGGTGTCTCTTTCTCCTTTTGAAAATAAGGCAGCTGATATTGGTTACAAGAGTTTACGTTCATGTAAACCATCCATATCCATATCTGTAATAATGTATGCAAATTTAATTTTCTCTTTTTCTCCTCTTTTTTTTTATTTTCTGAAAATCATTCTTTCCTCTGGTCTAAAATACATGACCCCCTTTTCTTTCCATTCCATCAATCATGTTCCAAAAAATGTTTGAACAAACTCATCACCCATCTACATTTTAACAACAGATGCATCCTAAAAGTCAGGAAGAAAATGGGGACCAAGTCTTTAGAGTTATCAGATGATTTGACCAACGTTTCTGAAATTCAAACTTTTGGCTAGTTCAGTAGATTTAAGTACTGAGAATATTTGCTAGAAATTACCCATTTTTCAGAGGAATTTCGAAGACACACAAATAACACTGAATTACAACACATCTAAATTATCCCTTCAAAGGAAGCACACCTTCTTACATCAAGTAGTTCTGTGAAGCATTGTCTTTACATTTTATAATCTGTAATGCAGACTTCCACCAGAATTCATGTTTCTGACCACCAAATTTTAACAAGCAGACAGAATTAAATCCCACTGTCAGCAGAGTCAGAAATAATGGAATTTCTCATTAAAAATAATGAGATGCTGTAGTAATGAATCCTGATCTATAGCTTCTGTCTCTGAAACATCTTTTCAATGGAAAAAAATAATTAGGTTCTATGAAGTGTCTCACCTTGGGATGTAAAAGGTAATCACAAAACCACACTTAATTATATAAGTGAGTGAATGAAAGTCGCTCAGTCGTGTCCGACTCTTTGCGACCCCATGAACTGTAGCCCACCAGGCTCCTCTGTCCATGGAATTCTTCAGGCAAGAATACTCCAGTGAATTGTCGTTTCCTTTTCCAGGGGATCTTCCTGATGCAGGGATAGAACCTGGGCTCCTGCATTGTAGGCAGATTGTTTATCTACCTTCTGAGCCACCAGGGAAGCCCTAATTATGTAAACTGAATACTTGAAGAACAATGTTACCAAAAAGTGTCTATTACATACCAGGTATCAGGTTGATGAGGAAAAGAAGATACATTAGACAATGAAATAGACCTGGAGGAGAAAGACAAAAAATAAACAAGAGGATACTATCACTCTTTTGCTACCATGCTAGCCATCATAACTTTTTCCAGAAGAATTGACCTTGACAGAGAAAGGAGTCCAGTCAATGAATAGTTAATCTCATTTCTCAACCCATCAGACTTTTGCACTCTTCAAACTTCTGAATGCACTTTTCTTGCCTTAACTGCCTCTTTCATGCTGTGAAAAGGGAACATAATTTTTACTGAAGCCATATAGAAGTTTAGCAAGGAATCAAAAGTTGTAATTAGGTGAGTCATTTATACTCAGGTAGCTTCTCTGCAATCTAGTTAGGCTGCCTGCCTGTCTGGAAACCCAAGTAGGAACAGAAACACCTAGACTCTCATGGAAAGCACAGCTTAAGAGAGCGGCAGGTCTTTGTCTAAATTGTAGTGGGATAGTCAGGGAAAACATAGGCCAGACAGGAATCGATTTTTCATTAATTGCCAAATAATATTGGAAATATAAAAACTAATGATTCAATAGTGAGACTGAACACCAGTGAGAAGAGGTTCTTTTTGACATGAATAACATAAACTAGACTGTTGGAAATAGACCTGGAGGGCTATGGATTCCCCTGGGAGAGTCAGTATCTTTCTAGCCGCCTATTTTGTGAGAGAAAAAGTAACAGCATTCACCACCAAGAGGGCCTGGTGTATGCAGACTCCCACCGAGAATGTTGTTTTAAATCTCAGCATTTTATTTAGTCCATAGAAGTCTGTTTAAACCTGAAGATTTTGGCTGAAACCACACAAACACACAACTCCCCACGAACTACCCACAGAGAATTCCCTTAGCGTTCTTCAGGTCTCACTGATCTGTATTTGGATGCAAGATCAGGATAAACAGAAAAGCTCTGCCTTGTTGAAGATTGCTGATAGCCTGTTGTTGGCAGAAACCAGTTGGAGGGCACAACAAAGGCAATGAAGCAAAGTTCTAACAAAATTATCTTTGAGGACCCTGGGCACTTGTTTTCCTTTTTCTCCTCCTTCCTTTCCTGAGCCTGCAATGTGGGAGGCCTGGGTTCGATCCCTGGGTTGGGAAAATTCCCTGGAAAAGGGAAAGGCTACTCACTCCAGTATTCTGGCCTGGAGAATTCCATGGACTATCCATGGGGCTGCAAAGAGTCAGACACGACTGAGAGACTTTCATTCATTCCTAACAAATTACCACAAATTGGAGGGCTTTAAAAAAATCAGGAACTTAGTTTGTCAAAGTTCTGAAGAGCAGAAATCCAAAAATCAAGGTGTCCACAGGGCAGAATGCTCCACTGACTCCAGGGGACAGTCTCTCTAAAATACCTGGCGGCTTCAGGCATTTCTGAACTTGGGACTACATCCCTCCAGGGCCTGCCTCCATCTTCACCTGGTCTCCTCTCTGTCTTCTCCTCTTCTGAGTCTTATAGGGATACTTAGCATTGCATTTAGCACCTATCCAGATAATCTAGGATAATCTTATCTCATGTGTGAGTGTGTGTGCATCCTCAGTCGTGTCTGACTCTTTGTAGCTCCATGGACAGTAGCCCACCAGGGTCCTCTTGTCTTCCAGGCAAGAACACTGGTAGGGGTTGCCATTTCCTTCTACACAGGATCTTCCTGACTAAGGGCATTGGACGCATATCTTTTGAGTCTCCTGCATTGTCAGGCAGTTTCTTTACCAACTGAGCCATGGGGGAAGCCCATCCTTAAATACATTGTATCTGCAAGTATCCTTTTTTTTTTTTTTCAAATAAGATCATATTCACAGGTTCCAAGATGTGGAAATATATTCTTGGGTGGTCACCACCACAGGGACAATGGACTTAGGCTGAGACTGAAGACTATATAACCTTGCCACTACCCCCCAACTCTGAACATGACCTCTTAGAAATTCTAAAGAATTAAATTTCTTTCAAATGTTCCATTCTCCATCTAGAGAAATGGATCAGGGAAGAGACTACTTAGAGAAAATATACTTGACTTTTATAGAGAATGAAGTCCAACAAGGTCCAACAAAGCACTATAAGCTGGACACCCACTATGACATACCTTCAGATGTGTGTTTTGCAAGCAAAAATCAACCAAAGAAAGCTGAAATATGTGCAGGGTATATATGTTTATTATTAAGTGAACCTGGTGCAACTACTGCTTAGATAATCTTTTGCTACAATCTTGGTCTCTAAGCACACTCTATAGGATGAATTTAATGCCAGCTCCTGGGAATAAAATGAAATCTTGTTATTTTGCAATGAAAATTACCTTCTCAATTAAGCAAATAAGAAGACAGAGAAAGCCCATAGGCTTCAATAAAATCTCTCTGGGACTCTGTTAAGACGAACCACTGGAAGCTGCATTTGCCTTTTTACTCACATGTCTGCTTTCTCAATCAGGTAGAAATTACATACTCAGTCTGGGCCAATCTTATCAAGATTGCATGCTTTCTCTAAAAACATCACTTACAGACTTAAACTTACAGCTTTTAAGTAATTTCTTGAGCAGAGAAATCTTTCAGCACTTCCTCTTCCTTGCCATGTTTGAAATCCTAAAGCTTTACTGACTGTGAGTCGTCCAGCCTTATTTCACTTTCCTGATCTCATCCATCTACCTACTTTTCTCATACTTTCTTTCCCTGAACAGATTTCTTCATGGTCATCTTCATGGAACTCATTGCTAATCAGAGTGTGGTTCGTGGATTGTAATCACTTGGGAGCTTGTTAGATTAGCAGCATCTCAACACACCCTGGATTTACCATCTGCATCTTAACTTCAGGCACATTAAAGTGTGAGACACAGCCCCCAAATCCCATTTACTAATTTGGTTATGACATATGTTTTAGCCTGGCCTCCCAACAAGCATGCCTCTCTCTCATTCAAGACTTCAATTCTCACTTGTTATTTGCACAGAATTAAAATCACATAGCATCCAGTCCCATCACTTCATGGCAAATAGATGTGGAAACAATGGAAACAGTGATAGACTTTATTTTCTTGGGCTTCAGAGTCACTGCAGATGGGGGCTGCAGTCACGAAATTAAAAGATGCTTGCTCCTTGGGGCGGGGGCCAGGGGGAAACTATGACAAACCTAGACAGCATATTAAAAAGTAGAGACATTACTTTGCTGACAAAGGTCCATATAGTCAAAGCTATGGTTTTTCCAGTGGTCATGTATGGATGTGAGAGTTGGACCATAAGAAAGGCTGAGCACCAAAGAATTGATGCTCTTGAATTGTGGTATTAGAAAAGACTCTTGAGAGTCCCTTGGACTGCAAGGAGATCAAACCAGTCAATCCTAAAGGAAATCAGTCCTGAATATTCATTGGAGGAACTGATAGTGAAGCTGAAGCTCCAATACTTTGGCTACCTGATGCGAAGAGCTGACTCGGTGGAAAAGATCCTGTTGCTTGGAAGGATAGAAGGAGGAGGAGAAGGGACAACAGAAGACAAGATGGTTGGATGGCATCACTGACTCAATGGACATGAGTTTGAGTAAGCTCTGGGGGATACTGAAGGACAGGAAAGTCTGTGCCGCCATCCATGGGGTCACAAAGAGTCAGACATGACTGAGCAACTGAACAACAACAACAAATTCACTTGAGTAGTTGGGACTTTGTTGTTTTGTTTTTCCATCAGAAAAGTCCCACCCTTGGTTCCCTGGTGGCTCAGATGGTAAAGAATCTGCCTGCAATGTGGGAGACCCAGGTTTGATCCCTGGGTTGGGAAGATCCCCTGGAGAAGGGAATGGCTACTCACTCCAGTATTCTTGCCTGGAGAATTCCATGGACAGAGGAACCTCAAGGGCTATAGTACATGGGGTCACAAAGAGTCAGACACGACTAAGCAACCAACATACACAGAGATTTTATTTTGTCTAGGGTGGAGCCTAGGCATAGTCTTTTTTTAACGTTCCCCAGAGATTCTAATTTGCAACCACATTTAAGAACACTGTCATAGAAGGATGGTTTCAAAGTGTGGTTACAGAGTAGGTAGCACTGCACCACCAAAATGTTAAAATGAAAATCCTTTGGTTCCATCTCAGGTTTTCGGAACCTGAAACTCTAGAGAAGAGCCCGACAAGCTTGTTTTAAAAGCCCTCCAGATGATTTTAATGAGGGCTAAAGTTTGAGAAACTGCCCATCACCACTCACTCCAAGTTCTACGGAAGGTACACACATGAATAAAGTCTGGTCCTTACCCTGGAGTAACAAAAATGTACCTGGAAGAAACACTTTGAACATGCACATACACCCCAATAGCACACACGCTTTCAGATCCCTGTAATTCTAGTCAGAATGCGACTAAGGATAAGCAAAATCCATGAGAGAGTGAATAAAAAACAAAAATTACTTCTGATAGAATTTCTACAGAAAGAGGGCAAATATGCAGCTGATACAAGTATAAATAATAGGAGGGAGAGGGTGTTTAGGTAACTAGACTAGTTTATTAAGAAGTAGACTTAAAAAAATAAATGGGTGGTAGTCATACTCTGGAAGATCTTGAACATCACTCTAAGCCATCCAGGTATTACTAAAAATACCAAGAAAATATTTTGTATATGCATTGCAGTTAGCTAGATAAAGGGAAAGAAGAAGACAGAGAAATTCCCAGGTATTGGAAAGAGTGCATACGAAGCCCCCGAGACAGGAAAAGCCATAGGATCTTCAACACAGTCTGCATGGAGCAGTCATTTAGGATTCAGGGTCTCAGCGCCCATCTGTAAGGATGATGTGAGGCTGATTGTACAGGGGACAGATTAATAGGACTTGTGACCTTGAAATTCCAATTTAATTCTCTCTGGTTATACTTAATAGGATTCTTCCAACTTTACAGCCATCTTTCTAAATCCTTTCTTTTAATGTAAACTAATGGAATGCTCTGAGTAAGTAAAAAATTGAAAGAATAAAAATTTGATTTTAAAGCACAACTTTGAAGGTCACTACAGTAAATGTAGTGTTGAAAAACAAATTTAATTACGAGTGTGTGACATTTCTTGTTTGTAACCATAGCTTCCTTTTTGGAGAACTGCCATTTAGCATCACACCCTGAGCAGATTCCCAGTGCCATAAAAACCATTTAAGGAAATAAAATGTAGTGAGGACTTGATATTTTTTGATGTTTTGTATTCATTACTATCCTTTGATTAACATACTGCTAGTTTCTCCCTATCCTGCAGTCCTGACACCACACTTTATCTATCAGAATCCTCTTCTTGGATCTCAGGATATGTGCTCACACATGACACTCCAAGATTAGAACATGGAACTCAGGTCTGGCCAATGCAACTGCTATATTTCCCTGACCATGGGGATGGTTCTGCAGGACACAAGACACTAGACTGTGGAACCCTAGGGGCTTATTCCAAAAGTTTTCCTAAAAAGAACATATAAAACAAAGCCAAGAACAGTTTTTAAAGTAAAACAACTGAGGCAGAACTTGATGCCCTCACTATCATAATACCCTGTAAATCTTTCATAATTTTGTGACATTACCAATAGTTAAGAAATAGTCAAATAGATCAATGGAATGGTGCGGAGAATTCAGAATCAGACTGAATTCATATTTTAAGGATATCACTTAAAAACCAGTAAGAAAGATGTTCAACGTCATTGATCATCAGGGAAATGCAAGTCAAAATCACAATGAGGCATCACCTTACACCTATCAGGATGGCTATCATCAAAAAGAGCCCAAATAACAAACATTGGCAAGGATATAATGAAAAGGGGAGAGGGAAGCCTTGTACTTTGCTGCTGGAAATGTAAATTGGTGCAGCTAATGGGAAAACAGTATGAAAGTTTCTTTTAAAAAAAAAAAAGAAGTACCAAATGACCCAGTTAATTCCACTCCTGGGTGTATATCTGAAAAAAAAATACACTAATTAGAAACAATATATGCACCTCAATTTATTAGCATTATTTACAATAGCCAAGATATGGAAGCAACCCAAGTGTTCATCAACACACGAATGAATAAAAAGATGTAGCATGCACAGACACACAAACACACACATACACACATAAAATGGAATTAACTATTCATCCATAAAAATAAATACTACTTTGTCATTTGCAGCAATACGGATAGACTTGGAGAGTATTACGTGAAGCGAAACAAGTCAGACAGAGAAAGACAGATATTGTATCATATCAGTCATATGTGAAATCTAAAAAAATGCAGCAAACTAGTGAATATAACCAAAAATAGGCTCACAGATATAGAGAACAAACTAGTGGTTACCAGTGGAGGGGGCTTTACAGGGGTGGGAGGGTGAGAGGCATAAACTATCAGGTGTAAGATAGGCTACAAACATACATTGTATGACACAGGGAAAATAGCCAATATTTTGTAATAACTGTAAATGCTGTATAAACTCTTAAAGATGCGTAAACATAAAAAAATAAAAATTAGAAAAATATCAGTAAGGAAAATAAAACTAGATTAAAAACAGGAGATTTCATCAGTAGTATTAGAAAAAGTGGCTATTTGGAAATACAAAATAAAAGTTAGAATCCTACTAAGTCCCAGTCCAAAACTGAATTCTGGATAGTTTAAAGTGCAAAATGGAAAAATCTCATAAAATAGTTCCTTTCAAATTGTTGCTCTATATTACACAATATGTAATAGGGTGCCAAAGGATGAGATGGCTGGATGGCATCACTGATGCCACACTTGATTGTGGAATTTGAGGAGTTTATTCCAAAAGTTTTCTTCAACAGAACATGTAAAACATAGCCAAGAACAGTTTTTAAAATAATACAACTGAGGCAGAACTTGATCACCTAACTGTCATAATACCCTGTTGTGTTTTTTCCAGTCTTAAAACTAGTCAGAAGGATTTTAATCACTTGGCCATGGAGGAGTCAGGGAAAGGATTACAGAGAACTCAGAATATTTATCCTCTGTAAATAGCCATAGTAGTTATCTATCTGGATGGACAGCGGCTTTGCCATGATTATAAACAGCTCTGGGCTTCCCTCATAGCTCAGTTGGTAAAGAAGCCGCCTGTAATGCAGGAGACCCCAGTTCAATCCCTGGGTCGGGAAGATACCCTGGAGAAGGGATAGGCTACACACTCCAGTATTCTGGCCTGGAGAATTTCATGGATTGTATAGTCCATGAGGTTGCAAACAGTCAGATATGACTCGGCAACTTTCACTCACTCACTCACTCACTCCATGTTATGTGCATGTACTGCTCTTTTCACCAATTTTCCATGTCATTCAGCACTGGGCAGCCTGAAATCACAGTCTTGACATAGAAGTTTTAGGCTTCAAGTATCTAGACCATTTCTTCTTCCTAGTTCTAAGGATCATGTAATCCTTCCACCATGAGCTTAAACATAACTTCTGAATCTTTCTATAATCAGCTTCAGGCTGTCACTTTCAAATAGTTAGAATGGACATATAAGTTGAAATAGGCCTACAGGGATTTTCTATTTCATTGTGAACATAGAGAGGGAGCCACACTTAGAGAAGTAACCCAGTGGGAAAGATACCAGAAATACAGGCTGAACCCCTGAGACAGGGGAAGAAATATGGGGTGAAAATTGTGCAGCAATTATTAGTAATTTATATTTACAAGTTTCCAGAAAGTAGAAACCAAGTGTCACTAACTGTGGAGAGTTTGAGATTTACCAATCTGAGATTTACAAATTAACTTGCTAGTTTCATAGATGCTCAAAGATCAGAGATTCCTAGACCAGAGACAAAGGACTCTGACTGACAGCACAGGAAGCAGCATGAGTTTCAGGTTTTCACCAGTTGCTTTCGACCCTCAGTTCCACAGGGAGGATGAGTGGGGGTCATGCAGAGCTGGGCTGGGGGATGCTGCACATATCATAGGTTTGTGCTATAGCCGAGGAGCCCTGAGATTAGAAAACACTCAGTCTTTGATGGAGGTTGCAAGCAGCCCCATCCAACATTTTCCCTAAGGAAGGCATTATCATTATTATAATGTCCTCAGGCCTGAAGGAAGATAATGCCTCTGCCTTCCAAGAACGTGTGCTATATAAACATTCTTAGAAATTGTCAAAAGAGGTACAGAATTCCATGGCAAATTACTGCCAGCTCAAGGAAAATGGGGATAGCAGAAAGGAACCCAGAATATAGCTGGAATAAGTCTAGGATACAAAAATAATTAATCACAGTAAATAAAGTTAGCAACCCACATTTCAATCACAGCTTTCCAAGACAGGTGACTAAGGAATTGGGTCCCCAGTTAGAGAAATACTGTGTGAATCTAGAATTTAACAAGAATTTCCAATGCCAATATTAATCTAATGTCCACACCCTACAACCAGACTCATGAGTTTCTGAGAATAAGACCAAAGTTAAGGCATTACAGAAGCTGCCACATTTTTATCTGCTGCACAGAAATTCACTGGATTTGCTTCCCAAATATACTTCCACTTTCCTTTTCATTATAGGTTTCATTATAGGTATATAACCCACTAAGAATATAGCCAAAGGATATCATTACTATCTGATGCCTTACAACTCCAATTAAATTAGTCACTTTAAGAATATTGAAGCCGTTAGGGAAATACCTTGACACTAAGTGGCTCTGCATTTTCAGCAGTCTTGGTTAGTTCGGTTTCACGCAGAGAACAGCTGGAGAGTTAAGCATACAAAGATGTGCCGATTGCAAGTTAAGGAGCCTGAAGAAAATCTAAATTAAACATATTTGATTTTTGCTCATGCCAAGGGATCAGCAGTGGGAAATGGACCCCCTGAGACAGAGAAAGTGATAGCAAGAAGAGAATATAAAGATAGACCCCTCCCATAAGTTTCCCATGAACTTTCTTCTTATTCACAGCGACCCTTGCTGATTTGGAAATGTGTTCATCTTGCTTCCTTTGGGATGCTATTAAATATACTGTGAGGCAACGATCACAGCTAATTGAAAGATGATGTCATTCCAATACAAGTGAACTGCACTTGGAATCCAGTATGTGAATCACAGCTAACTGTGTGTGAGGAATTAGGCAAGGGCCTCCTCCGCTTTGAATTTCAGCTTCTTCTTTCATAAAATGAGGAGGCATCCCCTAGGTTTATACTGCTCACAATATCTTTCCGGGAACTGGTACAATTCCAAGGACAAGCTTTAAGGATAACTTGATGGAGGGTAGGGTAATAGGTTGAAAGAAATACCAAGAAACCAGAACTTACCTTTCTCTTCAACCAGCCAGGATGGCATCATTTTATATATTTATCTGTAAGATTCAATTTTAAGTAAGGGTCCTCTGCCAAAATGAATTTAATAAACCAAAATGAATTTAATAAACCTCAGAATAAAAATCTCTATAGTCCCTTCTACCACTAATAGTCTATTATATTTTCATAAATTTCTTCTAGTGGAAAACCAATAATCTCACACATACACAAACACACATACATACACACACACACAAGTGGGGGCTATAAGTCTTCAGAGAGTCAGAATTCAATTTCATGTAATGAAGGAAAATTCCCCGGGGTCGTAAATAGACTTATTCAAAGACTCAGACACAGATCCTAAAAGGGAGTCTACCCGAAGCATGCTGGGAAATGACATGTACTTAGTTGCTTAGTCGTATCCGACTCTTTGCGAACCTCCATGAATTGCACCCCATCAGGCTCCTCTGTTCATGGGAATTCTCCAGGCAAGGATACTGGAGTGGGTTGCCATTCTCTTCTCCAGTGGATCTTCCCAACCCAGAGATGGAACCCAGGTCTCCCACATGGCAGAAGGATTCTTTACACGAGGGGAAATAACATATGTAATGTTTCATTAGAAATGAAGAGTTTTTAGTGCCATATCTTCTTCATTTGGGGCTTCCCCCAAGGCTCAGTGGTAAAGCCTCAATGCAGGAGACGCAGGTTTGATCTCTGGGTCAGGAAGATCCCCTAGAGTAGGAAATGGCAACCTATTCCAGTACTCTTGCCTGGGAAATCCCTTAGACAGAGACTCCTAGTGGGCTACAGCTTTTGGGGTTGCAAAGATTTGGACATGACTAAGCTACTGAGCACTTTTCCCTTATCTCTTTTAGGGGGGAACTGAAGGACAGATAATATAGATAGAGTCATGTCTAGGGAAGAATCCTTCAGATTGAGTTGTTTTTGGGGAGTTCTTCTGAATTACAAATGTAGGGAGCTGGTTAACCAAGACAGAGAAGAGAGAGCAGCTACAAAAATGCCCCAAGACTCAATCCTGTTCTGTCTGCCTTCAGTTACTTCACCACTAAGGTAAACAGCTGAAATGTCTTTCCTCATTCATAGACTCCTGAGACAGAGAAAGTCTGTCTCAGGAGTTGACCTGAGACAACTCAATGTTGACCTGTTGTTCTGTTCTATATCCTCATTTCAGGTACATTTTCTCCATTCAATTAATTTCATCCTTTTATTCAATTAATCTTGTCCATATGAAAAAGGAAGGGAGGATGGGAAACACACCAGGTTTGACTGGAGGGTCCTGAGCCATGAAAGGCCACCTGGACACTCCACCACCCACGCGTGACTCTGAAGGGGATGAGAACCAGAGTTGTTCATCTTCCTTTAATTTCTTCTTCAGCTTTTTCTGAGAAGGCCTGGCTTTTGAATTAAGAAGATACTTTGTGGGACTTCTCTGGCGATCCAGTGGCTAAGCTCCACACTCCTAATGCATGGGGTCTGGGTTCCACCCCTGGCCAGGGAAGTAGATTCCACATGTCCCAACTAAGAATTCACATGCCACAGCCAAAGATCCCATGTGCCACAATGAGGATCGAAGATCCTGTGTGATGCAACTAAGATCAGCACAGCCAAATAAATAAATTAATATTAAAAAAAGAATATACTTTGATTTGTTCCACAGATGCCATAACAGCTAGGGACAGGGTTTGGGAAAGGGAAGAATTTCTGTTAGGAGCTCTGCTGGTGAACATTAGTGTGAAGATCAGTCCTAGGCCAGTAAACAGGAAGGGACACCCAGGATCTTCCAGGAGCACCTACAGAGTAGCCTACTGCTCCTCATGCCATAGACTGGTGAGGACATCAATCAGCGCAATAACTAGTAATAATAAATATAAAATGTAGAAGACAACCTGAAAATAAAACTGGAAACCCCCTAATGGGATTCTACAGAGAAAAGGTGCAGTCAGAATTATGCTGCTCACCCAATAAGAGAGCTGTGATGTATTTTCAGTTCTCATGCTATAACCAGTGTAAGAACCGCTGATGGAGGAAAAGTTCAAGAAACAGGGCTGTGCTATTCAGTAGGTTCTCATGAATTATCTATTGTATACATAGCAGTGTGAGTGAGTCAGAAAGAGAGAGACTGGCTCTTTTGTCACGGTGCTACCATAAGGTACCAATCTCGTTGCTATTCTAAGAGTCCTTACTTCCTAGTTACCATCCTGGAGGGGCCTTTGACCTCCTTAATGATAGTCAGGAGCAAGAATGTACTCCACGATGCCAGCTGACACAGTCCTCAGTTGCCAGAATCTGTTATCTGCCCTCCCATAAAGCAGTGTCACCTGATAGAACAAATAGGGTGATGTAGACGCACACTTCGTTTATTCACCCTGGCAATATCTCTGACAGTGTAAGATAGGGCAGGCTGCTACTGCTCCTAAGGCTCTCTCAAACATGCAGGATGCTGATAAGCTTTTTAATTTATGACCCAAGGTGTAGCCTATGTGCACTTATACTTTATCTTCTGCTTAAGTCTTTGAAAGCTCCATCATAAGCCTTCCTCCAGGTGAAGTTCACCAAACAATGCATCATTCCTTCTCCGACAACTATTTCTTTCATTTGCTGAGTAGTAAGCAGATCCTCTGTTCTTGGTTGAATTGCCTCTGGATTCTGGCTTTTGTTTTCTCTCTTTTTGACACAGCCATATGCCTTACTCTGCTTTTTAGCATCTTGCTTCTATCTTACTAACCAAAGCCACTTCTTCTAAACTCATTTGGTATATTGTTTTCTTTTCTTCTTAAATTGGAGTATAATTGCTTTACAATGCTGTGTTAATTTCTGTTGTACAACAGTGTGAATCAGCTCTAAGTATATATGTATTCATTTAGCATATTCTATATCGACTTACATTATATGTAGAATTTTTCCTAGCATACAAATGTATGTATGTAACTGGTGATTTGCCAAGAGTTGTATGTGTCTTTCCAGATATCCTATTTTCCTAAAGAATGAGCTCCTCTTCTCCTAATTGTTATACCTCATAACTTGGAAGCTCAAGTCCCTTGAAGTAGAACCACTGATTAATTTGTTGTCAATAGATCTAAGTCAGTGAATCAGTGTTTCCTCAATCTTATCAAAATGTCTGGGTACAGGACACTGAAATCAATAACTCCTAAAAACTGTGTGGGTAACTTTAATGTGAAGCCAGGTTTATGCTTCAGCCTCTGAAAAGACATGTAGATTTGACAGAGAGAACACTTGGCTCAAAAAATTGCCTGCCTTCTTCATTTATTCAGTCAATATTTATCAGCAACAATTATTTGATAAGCAACTTCAATTAGATGTCCTGCCTAATGTGCAGCCACAGTGGTAGCTCTGAAGGTCATGGACATGCTACTCATTTTATCATTTCAGATCTTCCTGACTGAATAGATAGAAAACAAGGCAGTCATTTTATTTGCTCTCTTTCTGATCCTGTAACTATAGGCATGCGTGTTTGCGCTCAGCCGCTTCGTCAAGTCCAACTCTTTGCGACCCTATGGACTATAGCCCACCAGGTTCCTCTGTCCATGGTATTTTCCAGGCAAGAATACTGGAGTGGCTTGCCGTTTCCTATTCCAGAGTATCTTCCTAACCCAGGGATTCAACCTGTGTCTCGTTTATCTCCTGCAGTGGCAGGCGCATTCTTTACCACTGTGCCACATTGGGAACATACAAAGCTCCCTTTCAGTCTATTATTTTCTGCTAGTGAAATCCAGTCATTACCAATGCAAATTAAGGCCATAACATATGCTGGAGAAAAAAAAAATTCTTTGGTAAAGTAGTAAAAATAAGAGACAGACCCTATCTTACCAAATTAAGAGATTCAAAAAATATAGTTAAGTGTGATAAATGATATGAAGGAGTTTAGGATACTCCACCCATCTCATTGGTGGACTAAACTGGTTTTGCATGTGCCAGAGTACCTTCTTCTTTCCATCAAAGTGAATTATTCCAGTGTAATTGGAGTTAAAAATCTTAAAAATTCAAAGCCTTGGTTTTTAACCAAGATTACAGTGATTGTTCCGGCTGCACAGCTTTTAGGAGCTACTGATTTCAGAGCTCTGTACCGAGAGACTTTGATATGATCAAGGAAACACTGATTTGCTAACTTAGATCTATTGACAACAAATTAATCAGTGGTTCTACTTCAAGGGACTTGAGCTTCCAAGTTATGAGGTGTAACAATTAGGAGAAGAGATGCTATTTATAGTGAAATAGGATATTTGGAGGATGAAACTGTTGGCAAATTGCCAGCTATATACATACATATGTATGCTAGGAAAAATTCTACATATAATGTAAGTCGATATAGAATATGCTAAATGAATACATATATACTTAGAGCTGATTCACACTGTTGTACAACAGAAATTAACACAGCATTGTAAAGCAATTATACTCCAATTTAAGAAGAAAAGAAAACAATATACCAAATGAGTTTAGAAGAAGTGGCTTTGGTTAGTAAGATAGAAGCAAGATGCTAAAAAGCAGAGTAAGGCATATGGCTGTGTCAAAAAGAGAGAAAACAAAAGCCAGAATCCAGAGGCAATTCAACCAAGAACAGAGGATCTGCTTACTACTCAGCAAATGAAAGAAATAGTTGTCGGAGAAGGAATGATGCATTGTTTGGTGAACTTCACCTGGAGGAAGGCTTATGATGGAGCTTTCAAAGACTTAAGCAGAAGATAAAGTATAAGTGCACATAGGCTACACCTTGGGTCATAAATTAAAAAGCTTATCAGCATCCTGCATGTTTGAGAGAGCCTTAGGAGCAGTAGCAGCCTGCCCTATCTTACACTGTCAGAGATATTGCCAGGGTGAATAAACGAAGTGTGCGTCTACATCACCCTATTTGTTCTATCAGGTGACACTGCTTTATGGGAGGGCAGATAACAGATTCTGGCAACTGAGGACTGTGTCAGCTGGCATCGTGGAGTACATTCTTGCTCCTGACTATCATTAAGGAGGTCAAAGGCCCCTCCAGGATGGTAACTAGGAAGTAAGGACTCTTAGAATAGCAACGAGATTGGTACCTTATGGTAGCACCGTGACAAAAGAGCCAGTCTCTCTCTTTCTGACTCACTCACACTGCTATGTATACAATAGATAATTCATGAGAACCTACTGTAAAACATGGGGCGGGGGGGGAAGGTGCAATCTGTTTGTAGGACAGATAAGTTAACCTCAATACAGCAGCTGCAGAGAAATAGTTTGATTCCACGTATATGATGTACCTAGATTAGTCAAATTCATAGTCAGAAAGTACCCTGGTAGACATCAGGGGCCAGGGTAGGATGGGAACAGGGAATGGGGACTTAGGGTTTAATGGGACACAGTTTCAGTTCATGGAGGTGAAAAATTTAGGAGATGACTGTTGGATTTTACAACAACGTGAAAGTACTTATTACCACTCAAATGTACAGTTAAATATGGTTAAAATAGTATGTTTTTATGCTTTTTGCCACACACAAAAACATTACAAAAAAAAAAAAAAAAGAAAGAATGTATCTCTCCTTCCATGAGTTTCATGTGTTCTAGAACCAACTCAATGTTTTGAAATAAGAATGGAGTGAGACAAAGTTTTGGGTTTCCTATAATAGTGTGTCTTCACAGACTCATTGCTTTTGCAGGAAGGAGTACTGGTGACTCAGATGGTAAAGAATCCTCCTGCAACGCAGGAGACCCGGGTTCTTTTCCTGGGTCAGGAAGATACCCTGGAGAAGGGAATGGCTACCCACTACAGTATTCTTGCCTGGAGAATTCCATGGATAGAGGCAGGCTATATAGTCCATAGGGTCACAAAGAGTTGGACACGACTGAGTGACTAACACTTTAGACTAGAAGTCTTGTGGTTCCTACTCTAGCTTGTCTTCACAGACTCATTGCTTTTGCAGGAAGAAGTATAAAATCCCATGTAAGCCTCCCAGTGACCAGCGGGCCTCTTGACTGCATTGAAAGCAAGATAAATCAAGAGGGATATGAAACAGGATTAGCTCATTGTGATTACACCCAGGCAAAATATTTGCTTGACTCCAGAGATTTGGGTTCTGTTTCCAGCTTCACATGCACAAATGTAAGTGTCTACAACAAAGCAGTGATGGTTTTAATCTGCGTTAAGTACTAATAGTTGATTGATTGGGAAACACAGTGGAAGAGAGGAGGTACTTTATTCCTAGGCTAGGTGGATTCCTGAAGGTAAGGCTTTTTACTTCCTCACTGTGTGGCCCCGGGGTGTTCCTGCTGCTCTCATGACAACCATGTATTTGACTGTGCTTCCCATAGCTTCTGACATGCCTACAGCCAAAGAGCATGTGCAGTATTTTACTCACCTGCCTGCACAGTGCATGCTGGGAGTGGTGTTGGTACCTGGTTGTTGCTTAACGATGTAAAAAAGACATGCTTGCAAATATAATCCGACTTAGTTATTGGCTTAATTTGGATTTGTTTAATTCAACCCATGGAAAGTGTTGCAGGCTCAATAAAAACATTTGGGCTTTGAAGTCAATCCACCTGGATCTGAATTTCAGTTCCTTCAAAATCTTTAGTCGAGGAATTAGGAAAATCACTCAACTTTTTTGATCCTGAGTTTCCTCTCTTATAAAATGGGGATGATACTACCTAAATGGGCTTCCTATCACAACTGCTTAATGATAAAAGTGGTCTGGAAGGTTAAGGAGTTCAATAGACTAAGAGATTTCTGAAAGCATTTTTAAAATAGCAATTTATAGATATAATTATTTTATGAACATCCAAATATTGCCTTCATTCAATAAGACAGTTGGACTCTCAACTACAAAAATGTTTTGGTTCTGGATGCAGTCCCATGTCTGATGTCACCACAAGCAAAGGCTTAATATTAGCCTGAACCAAAAGAGTAACTACATTTAGTGATAATTAAGAGAAAAATACTTTTTAAAAAAATGCATTAAGGTTTTTTAAGTGAAAAAAGGATCTGTTTAGTCACTCTTAAGCTAAAAAATGATATCTACTTTATTTCCACACCTGGTGACTAATAAGGTCAGTTGTGCAATTTTGAGCCACTACAAATTAATGATGACCTGGAAGTGGTACCAAAAGAGACAAAATGTAATTTTATACATTTTAATATTTATTTTTTATCCATTCCTTTTTTAATCACTTGCTTCATTGAACATTTACATGGTTAATTTCACTGAATTACTCTAAGTTTTAAATTGTTATCTTTTATTGGGACTTTATAAATTTCCTTATTGGCAAATACTAGTTGGTTTAAAATAGACTTTAGCTGTGGTCAGAAATCCTTATCAAACAGTTAAATGTCATTGACTTCATGTTAAAAAGCAAGACCTTGAGACCATTTAAAAATTTTGGATATTTTTAAAAATAATTTTAAGGGGCGCCCACTTTGGAAGCCTCTACCAGATCATTTCATCTGCTATTAAGCTAACTGTGGATCCCTTGGAGGTGGCATCTGTGCACAGGACAATTCGTGATTTTTCTCCTGGGAAATCCCATAAGAGAAAGCTCTTCATTGTCTCACACAGCTGGGAAGGTCACTACTGGTCATGAATATGGAAAGCAGGGCCAAGAACAATGTCACTTATCGGGGAATAAAAGAAAGTTCTGCATTGAAAAGCAATTGAGAAATGAGGAAATATAATAGTTGAAAAATAGCATGATATATAAAGAAGAATGAAAATAAAATTTGGATTCAGACAGAAATAACTAGGAATTAAATCTTGGAAAATGACCTACCTTCTCTGAGTCATCATTTTGTTATTAAATAGAATAATAGCAACTATCTTCTAGGATTGTTGTGAGAATTAAATAAGATGACTTATGTGAAACACGGTGGGTGCTTATGACCTGTTTAATCTCTTCTGGCTTTCGCTTCTTCAAGATGGACAGAAAATTAAAGTCCGAGAACGAAAGAAACCTGGGTAGCGGTGTGGAAAGTACCAGACAGATCCTGCCAGCTGAGGATTTTGCAATGCCCAGCTCTTCTGGGGTATTATAACATTAAAACAGAGGACTACCTCCTTCTCCATCATTCTAAGATCAAGCTGAATTGATACTTTGTCTTCCGCCCCTCTCTCCCCTGTACATCATACCAAGAAGGGAGGTTAAAGTGATGAAAAGAGCTAGGGAACCAAGGGATTCACAAAGATAAGCGCTTTTCCTATGCTCTGGGTGGCTGACTGGTGGAAGCACCTTCAAGGCGGCAGTTACCGTATGTGTCCATGATGCAGTGGAGAGACAGGTCACAGTGAAGGTGAAGGGACTGCGGGACAGAGATAAGAGGTACCAGGGAATGGCAGTCACAAATGAATGGCCATTAGGGGTTTAGATGAAGCTAGGTTGCTGAATTAGGACATGGGGGAATATGTCCTCTTTAGTTCTCTTCAAATGCACTATAGAAGAATCAGAGATACTGCTTCATACCCTGGAGCTGGTGGAGGTTATTTCTGAATCATAGGAAGTAATTAATTAGAGGTTAATAAATCAGATCAATGGGAAAACATTTGTCTGTTATTTTTCTAAAATCCACATGTGGCTACTATGTTCTATGGACAGAAATGACAGCAGGATCCATGTCCTATGCTATACAATCCAGTACTACATGGTGTTCGTCCCATTTCTCTCTGCCATTTATTCTCATTCTTTCCATAATTCCTTTAGAAACAGTAGAGAACAAGATTGTCCAAAATCTTTGGAAGACTGAATCATAATACCTTCAGCAATGTTTTTATACTGATGTTAACTGATTACAGTACAAATCCATTGAGAATCTAATTTTTCCTCAAGGAGAAATATTTTGAATTTATAATTATTTTGCAAGTAGGAAAACAAGGATACAGCAATAAATTGAAAACAGAGAAAAAAAAATCCAATATCTTTAGAAAAGCCCAAAACAGAATAAAGATCTTAGACCTGAAGTGTTCTTTGCTAGTTAACCCATTACTTAGTTGTTTTATGAAATAAATCTGAAATGCAGTTCCTGTGGACTGTGAAGCACTGATCTTTCCCTAGACAACCTGCTCTGATGCTTAACCAACACCTGTACTGATTCGAGGGCAGTAATGAGATAACAGATCAGATGGTCTTCTCAATGACTTCAATGTTATAAGACGTTTGCCTGAGTAAAAATTTCCTTTCACCTAGTAATCATCGCCTATGTGATGAAACCCATGAAAGTCATGATTATCAATATTGTGTGTTTGATCACTTTTTATTTCAAGGCCAAATATTTTAAATAAAAGCTTCTTACTAGTTTAAGGATCTTGACCTACAAAAAATTTTAAAATTTCACTCCTCGGTAAACACCTTTTCTAAATTAGTCAAACAAAAATAACATTCTTTAAACAATGAATAATAAAAACCAAGGACTTAAGCAAAGTACTCTCTCTCTATATATATATATATATTAATTTGCTAACGGTTCTTTACCCATATTCATCTCCTGTCACTATTTCCAAGTATGCAGCAAAAACAAAAGTTTTACCACTGATGATCTGAACTTCTCAAATTCTTTTATTCACCCTTCCTCATGTTCCAAATTTTTGAAGTGAGGTCATCTTTTTGGACTGTTGTTGACCCAAATCTTATATGAAAAGTCAACAAAGGAGGTATGTTGTATGTATTTGGAGCTATTAATAAAAAAGTTTTTGGTCTTCCTCTGAAGCTCATGTTAATCCCACAGTTCTAAAGGAAAATGGAAAGTAATTTGCATTTCTAATTTATGTCTAGGTAATATGTAGTTCTGGGCTTCTCAGGTGCCTCAGTGGTAGTGAATCTGCCTGCCATTTCAGGAGATGCAAGAGATGTGGGCTCAGTCCCTGGGTTGGGAAGATCGTCTGGAGGAGGAAACGGCAAGCCACTCCAGAACTCTTGCCTGGAAAATCCCATGGGCAAAGGAGCCTGGGAGGATACAGTCCATAGGTCGCAAAGAGTCAGACAGGACTAAGCAGAAGCGCAAATATGTAGTTTTAATAGTCTTTTGAAAATAAGAATGGAAGACTGAGATTCAGGTTTTAATGGCTGCAGAACACTTTGTTTCTACCTACATGAATGAGCCAGTCCTCAACAAGACAGCAGGATTACTTGATATGTTTTCATTGCAACCCCCAACTGTACTGTTCTGGCCTGGGTACCTAGGATACTGGAACTGGAAATAATTGTCAATAGCAATGTCTTTTAAAGATAGCTCTTTGAAACAGAGTTGATGACACCTGTGTTAAGTTTTAAAGAATATAGTCTGGGGTCCACCACTTCCAGAGGGCTGAGACACTCAATCACTCAATTCAGCTTCATTTGAATATCTACTCATAAGAGCAACTTGTCTAAATTAAAAAAAAAAAAAAGTTATCATCTATTGCAGTTTACCCACCCACCCTAATAATCTGGAAAATTATTTTATTTAGACGTTCTCTGTTGTATTTATTCATTTGGTGGCATTTGAAGTGTGGAGGTTAGAGTGGAGAGGAGGAAAAGGGCCTGAAACAGGAAAGGACTGATGTTCCTAGATGCCCAGAGAGCTCATGGTGGGGATGTCATCACATCTGTGGGCCCAACTGTCACAGTAAATGTTATCTCTGCCCTGATTCTAAGGGGATCCAGACATACTATAGTGTTCTTAAAGCACTGTCCACAGACCCCTGGGATATCTGATATCCTTTCTGATGGTTCTCAAGCTCAAAACTGGTTCCATAATAACTCTAAGACATTATTTAGCTTTTTCATTGTGTTGAAATTTGTATTAATGATGTAAAAGAAATTCTGGGTTAAAAAAAAAAAAAAAAAAAACTACTGATGTCTTAGTTTGAGTCAAGATATGGCACCAGACTGTACTGGTAATTGTGTTGTTCAAAGCCACTCACTTGCATGGGAAAAATTCTAATTGTATTTAAGAATATCTGTGTATTTGAAACTGTAATAATTGTTAATTGTGTTGACAACCTTTGATTACACATCTGTTTATTGTCTTCTGCGAAGTTTATAGAAAACAAGTCTAGTTCATACTGAAGCATACATGGTTATTTCAAGGAAAAGAAGTTGTGCACTTTTTTGAGTTGCAAGACTAACTGGTTCCTTTTATCTCATTGAACATGATTCTCACTTGAAAGAACCATCGAAAACATAATTGTTAAACTAGGGTACTTAGTAGAGTTAGTGAATCTGTCACTTCAAAGAAAACAACTGACAGCTTTTAAGTAAAAATTCAAATTCTGGAAAAAATGTGTCTGCCACCCAGATAGCATCCCAGTACTTAAAGACTTTCCTGATGAGAACAGTGTGATATTTAACAAATGCAATTTTCTTCCATTTTATAATTAAAATCTGTCAGCCTCTGGAAGATCCACATAACTCAGTAAACCAGTATTTTTTAAATGACCAAATGCATGATCATTTACAAGATCATACACGAATAAAGACCATGTTCAGAATGTAACTGAGTGTGAAAAGTTCTTTGAAAGGATTTCAGCTACCACACTCCAACTGTTGTCTTGTTGTTGTTGTTTTAATAAAGGACCACTTGTAGAGTTTGGATATTGCATCAAAGAAAAATATCCACAAATTATCTGTAAAGGTTACTAAAATACCCCTCACTTTCCAACTACATATCTAAGTAATGCTGTATGTTCTTCATATATTTCAACCAAGACAAACGATCATAACATGTTTAATGCAGAGAAAGAATGTAGAAACTGAATGTATTCTATGAAGCTAGACTTTAGAGAGGTTTGGAAAAAGTAAACTAATGCCCCCTTTTTAAAGATTTTTTTTAAGAAATATGTTTTATAGACATATATGGCCTTATTGTTACTGTAAATGAATTAATGAATGGTTTTTTGTTTTCCAATTTCAATTCTTCATTTCCAATGATAAAGGTAACAGGCATAAATCTACATCAGTGAAAGCTATTTGAAGTCCTGGGATTAGTTTTAAGAGTGCAAAGAGTCTTTAAATCAAAAAGTTTAAAATTTGCTGCTTTAACATAAGTCTGTGTGCTCATCTACCATTATAAAGTTCAACAATACAACAAATTCTCTAAGGCAGGGGACAAGGCATTTACTAATGTCAGGAAAAAAAAATGTTGACTGACCTTTGTCTTTAGAAAAGCACTCACTAAGAGTTTTCCTCACATAGCTTCATATAAATTATGCTACCAAACCTAGTAAGCTGAGTATGTTTCATTCTGTAAAACAATGATTTCCATCGAGATATAGTAGTCATGATTTTTATTCATGTAATATTTCTGATAACAATATCCAATTAACACATTCATTTTATGTCCACTGCATTAATTTTATGTTAAAAGAAAGCCAATAGTGCTCAATTACATTTTCCTCCAAATTAAATTAGCATTACATGAATTTAATGGGTATCTTAATTAGACCATGCCAGTAAGAGGATTTTATACAAATTAAATTCCACCTCTGCATGATTCAAACTTCTTTGTGCTAACCACAGGATGAAAATTCTTTAAAACACAAAGAGCATAAAAATATTTCATACTGCAAACAGAGAAGGAAAACAATGAGGAAATTAACAAAAAATGTAAATAAGACTTACTTTAGCCAGAAATTACTTACTGTCTCTGTGTATCTTATAGTGGTAATAGAACTTTCTTTTCCACTAAAATATTAAAATCTTTATATTGTAAAAGGAAGCAATGTCAGCACAATCCTCTGAGATTCTTTTAACGACCAATTTTTGAGGTTTGTTTATACTTTTATTTTCAGCCAAATAATCCAACTGCACTAATCTTTAGGAAATTTTAATTTTATTGAATAGAATTGGCATGTAATCAGAGCATAATATACTTCATGAGCTCAACGGCAAAATTGTCCAGTGCTCAGGAATACTAATTGTCTGGCAATCTGCTAATTACTTTGTATAAATTATCTCTAAACTTTGTTACATTTCTGAAAAGTAGGCATTATTGTCCCTGATTCATAACTGGGGAAAATGAAGCTCAGAGACATTAAGGAACTTGCTTAAAGTCACACAGATAGTAATAGAACCTGAAGATTTCAAATGTTTTTTCCAGAGCGTTACCTCACTAGGGCCTTTGCTACCCTAGCTGAGTGTTCTGTCTCTGTGGGCAGAATATCTCAGTTTGATTCATGGCTCTATCACTCTATGCCCAACGTATCTAGACAAATAAATCGTCTGCCACAGTAACCAATCCATGATGAGTTAATGGTGAAAGTGAAAGTGAAGTTGCTCAGTCGTATCCCACTCTTTGCGACTCCATGGACTGTAGCCTACCAGGCTCCTCCATCCATGGGATTCTCCAGGCGAGAATACTGGGGTGGGTTACCATTTCCTTCTCCAGGGGATCTTCCCGACCCAGGAATCGAACCCGGGTCTCCAACATTGGAGGCAGACGCTTTAACCTCTGAGCCACCAGGGAAAGAGATGAACAAATAAGAAAGTAAAGAAAATGGGTAAAGGCCTGAGAAGGACAGATCAGGGCGTGCTTTCCCAGAACATAGTTTTCATTGCTTTAACACTGAACCATATAAAGGTTTAGTATATTTGAAAAATCATATAAAAAGTAGCAGATGCTAAAATTCAACACAAGTATTAATAAGAAAGAATTTAGTTGATAATGAAGCTGCATAGATTGAAGAATTGCTTCAAGTAGCTGTTGAACACAGTATTACTTCTGTATTTTCTTAGTGGGGTATTTTCTTAAGTCTATTTGCAAAGTATATATAACAAGTAGAAGTTGTATCTAAATTTCATTCAATAAATTTAATAATAATATGCACACACACACAATTTGTTGTTGCTGCTTAGTTGCTAAGTAGTGTCCAACTCTTTTGCGACCTCATGGGCTGAAGCTCACCAGGCTCTCCTGTCCGTGGGATTTCCCAGGCGAGAATACTGAAGTGGGTAGCCATTCTCTTCTCCAGGAGATGTTCCTGACCCAGGAATCAAACCTGTATCTCTGGCATTGGCAGGTAGATTCTTTACCACTGAACCACCAGGAAAGCACCACCGCCCCCCCACATACACAATTAGGATAAAGTAAATTATAACCCATTAATATAAAATAAAAACCCACAAAAAATGAGCCAATATTTCAGTGTAAAAAAAAAAAAAAGAAATGAAATATAGAATAAGCTAAAAAGTAAAATTCATACAGTTGAATTTGCAGTGGAAATATCAGTGCAAAGTACTTACCTTCTTTTTTTCAATATAACTTTTGTCTCTGTCACTGCAAAGGGCCAGAAGCATTGATATCTGAATAGCAACAAGCACACACAGCACTTCTATTTTGCTTTCTAATTACCATCTCCCACAGAAAAGAACCAGAGCTATTCAGAGAAATGACTGATTCAGGTCTGAGGCTTGGGAAATATAAAGTCACCTTGGTGGGTTTCAAGGATGGCTCAGTGGTAAAGAATCTTCCTGCCAATGCAGGAGACATAGGTTCAATCCCTGGGAACATCGGAGACACGGGTTCAATCAGGAAGATGCTCTGGAGCAGGCAATGGAACCCACTCTAGTATTCTTGCCTGGGAAATTCCATGAACAGAGGGGCCTGGCGGGCTCCAGTCCACGGGGTCACAAAGGGTCCAATACGGCTTAGCAGAGCACAACACAGGCACCCTGGCGCAGGGAAGTGATCAAGTATCAATAAGAATTATGTCAGAAACGGACAAATGAGTCATTGCAGCTTGAAAGAGCATCCATTGTCAAGTTTGGAATAAATGTAACAGCAAAAAAATAAAAAATCATTTCAGTAATAAATTGGAACTGATTAATATAAACGAAAATCACTAAGTCTAGTGATGCTTAAACAAAAGAAAAAGAGAGAACATTTTAAAAAATTTTTAACAGAAAAAAAATAGCTATTAAGCCTAGAAGGAAAAATGTATTTGTGAAATTATAATTTTGTAAATCTTAACATTGTCATTGATTACAAAATATATCACTAATGAATGCTAAAACCATAAACTGAGAAGTGATTGGGGCATAGAGGATTCATGGATTTCTTACTAATTACAAAGGTAAGTGGAACATCACAGTGGAACAGTCACTATATTGGCCAAGTGATTCAGAATCTCTAACAGTAGGCCAATCTTTTCTGGTGTAATAAGAAATACTCAGTGCCAACGATGAGAGAGTGAGAGAGAGAAAGTGAAAACTCAGTTCAGTTTACCTCCCGCGCAGAGAAAAAACCCAAAGTTTTCCTCCTCTTTCCTTTTTGAGTGTCTCCTCTACTAATCACACACACTTCACTGCCAACACTTCTGATAAAATACTGAAGCTTTTCCCCCACACTAGCAAGACATTACCTGACACTAGCTGGATGTCCTACAACTTGTTAACTCAGTTCTAACACTCTGACTCAATGGACATGAGTTTGAGTAAACTCTGGGAGTTGGCGATGGACAGGGAGGCCTGGAGTGCTGCAGTCCATGGGGTTGCAAAGAGTCGGACCTGACTGAGCAATAGAACTGAACTGAACACTGCCTACTGGGAGATACCACAGATTAAAGTCTCGGCCCCACGAGACTGCTCCATCCCGCTTCAGATGCCAGTTATAAGCAGTAGGTCTCTGAACTTCAATCCTATTTGGCTACAATCAAAGTTTCTCATGAGCTTCCCTTGTAGCTCAGCTGGTAAAGAATCCACCTGCAATGCAGGAGACCTGGGTTCCATCCCTCGGTTGGGAAGATCCCCTGGAGAAGGGAAAGGCTACCCACTCCAGTATTCTGGCTTGGAGAATTCCAGGGAGCATTCTGTATAGTCCATGGGGTCGCAAAAAGTTTCCCATGACCTCCTCCTCAGGTCTGATTAATTTTCTAGAGCAGCTCACAGAACTCAGGGAAACACTTAACTTATATTTACCAACTTATTAAAGTTTATGAAAGGGTATATAAAGAATACAAATAATTAGATGAAAATCCCCTGGGAAGAAATGGCAACCCACTCCAGTGTCCTTGCCTAGCAAATGTCACGGACAGAGGAGCCTGGCCGGCCACAGTCCATCGGGTCACAGAGTCAGACACAGCTGAGCGACTGAGCAACTACACAAATGCCAATAATTAGATGAAGAGATACATAAGGCCTGGTCCGGGAGGACCCTGAACGCAGAAACTTCTGTTTCCATGCAGCTGGGCTGTGTCATCCTCCGTATAGATGTTTTCACCCACCTGCAAGCTCTCAGAAACCCTACTACGGGGATTATATGGGGCTCCCTCACACAGGCACGATCAATTATTAATTCCATCTCCAGCCCCTCTCCCCCCTCTGAAAAATGCAGAGTGGGGCTTCTCCACGTCAAGCTTCTCATCATGGCTTGATGTTTCTGGTGACCAGTCCCCATCCTGGAGCCTACTCAGAGTCACCTCATGAGAACAACAGATGTTCCTAGTGATCTTAATATTCAGGAAATTAAAGGGTTCTAGGAGCTCCGTGCCAGAAACTGTGTGTGTGTGTTATACTTTTACCTTATAGAGAGAGAGAGGGAGAAGGAAAGAAAGAGAGAGAAAGAAGAAATGGTTAACCTGAAGCTAATCTTCCAACCTCATAGAAAATACAGGTACAGAGGAAAACATTGAAAGGCAGGAAGATGAAACAATCGGTCACATCTAGATTGGAAGATGATCTATAAAATAATATCCTAGATTCTTCAAAAATGTAGTGATAAAAAGTAGTGGAAGAAACATTCTACTAAAAGAAACTAAAGAGATATAATCACCAAGGTATAAAGCCAGATTGAATATAGGTTTAAAAAGACATAACTGCTGCAAAACATTCCTGCAACATTTGGGAAACTCTCTCTGCACACAAAGTAGATATTAGATAGTATGGAACTATTTATAATTAATTTCTTAGTCCTGATAGTGGTAATATGGTCCTAGAAGCAGTTGTTTTTAATCTTAGGAAATGAGCATAATATGTTTTTGGAAAGGAGGTGTCAATGATGTCTTCAGTTTATTTAAATTAAAAAGTGAAATAGGGGAAACATATAGAGAAAAAATATGGCAACTGTTGCTGGTCTTTTTAAAATTCATTGTAAATTTTTGTTGAGGTATAGTTGATAAACAATATTATGTACGTTTCAAGTGTATAGCATATTGAGTCACATTTTTTAAAGGATGTACTGCATTTATAGTTGTTATAAAGCATGGGCTATATTTCATTTGTTATGCAACATATTCTTGTGGTGTATTTATTTTATAACATAGTCCTTTGTATGTCTCAATACTCTACCCCTATTATTTCCTTCCCAACTTCCCTTTCCCCACTGTTAACCATTAATTTATTCTCTCTGAGTCTGTTTCTTCTTTGCTATGTCCACTAGTTTACTTTATTTTTTTTTTTTATATTCCACATATAAGAAATATCATACAGTATCTGTCTTTTTTGGTCCACCTTATTTCTCTTAGCATAATGTCCTCCAAGTTTGTCCATGTTGTTGCTAATGACAAATTTTTGTTCTTTTCATGGCTGAGTAGTATTCCATTTCACACACACACACACACACATAAACATTATATATCATATAACTTCTTTATTCACACATATATCCATTCATATATATGTATCCCATCTTTATACATTCTGTCATGGAACACTTGCTTGCATTACTTGGCAATTATAAATAATGCTACTATTAACATTAGGGAACATGCATTTTTTTTTCAAATTATGTTTTTTTTTTTTTTTTTTCAGATATACCCAGGAGTAGAATTGAGGGGTGAGTGCTAGTCTTCTTTCTGACACTGTATGAACACTCAGGCTGGCCCTGTGAGTTTTTGGTAAATGTCCAATAATAAAAAGTCTTTCAGTTACTTTAGTCTCAAAGATACACTTAATTCAGCTAACAGCTGGAGTAATCAAAACTTTCTATGCATTAATATGCTTTAAGGCTAAACCAATTGTTCTTTCATTTACCAGTCTTGCACTGTACCGTGCTCAACTGTTATATCAAACTCATTTATTTACCAAGCTAGAAATGTAGTATGCAGTTTCACTTTTTTAAATGCAGCAATTGTACTTCAACTTTTTTAAACAATTAATACTTGAATAAAATGGGTTCATTTATTTAAAAAAATTTTCAAAAATAAATAAAAACCCTGTTTCAATCTACAGCAAATTCTCTTAACCTCTCATCTCTCTTTAATAGGTCAGAGGTGGCTCTTGGTCATCTCATCTATGGCTGCTCCAGTTCTTAATTGTGGCATGCGGGATTGAGTCTCCTGATCAGGGATTGAGCCCTGGCACCCTGCACTGGGAGCATGGAGTCTTGGCCCCTGGCCCACCAGAGAAGTCCCCCTTCTTCACCTTATTGGGATTCCTGTTTTGGTGACCTGGCCTCACATGCCTCTCTTTGTCTTAAAGCAAGGCTGAGACAGGAAGATTCTTAATAACATCTTTTTCATAATAATATATTTTCCTCTCCCTTAATTGTAAATGACCAAATGAAAACGGAATGAGAAGAGGAGACAGGAAAACGGATATTATGTTTTCATTTAATAAGCTGAACTTTCCAACTCAGACGCTGCATGCCATGTGATTCTGGGATTATTTCAGTTTTGTTAATATTGGCCTGAAATGGACAGAATAAAAACATCCTGCCTCAGTCAGTAGTTCCAGTGGTTTTTCTGAGACTTTCAAAGAGCTTGAGATAAACCCTTAAGAAGTCCCCAGCACATTTTGAAATAGTATCCTTTCCTGGCGCTGTGCTGTGCTTAGTCATGCCCAACTCTTTGTGACCCATGGACTGTAGTCTGCTAGGATCCTCTGTCCACAGGCATTCTCAAGGAAAGAATACCAGAGGGGGTTACCATGCTCTCCTCCAGGGGATCTTCCCAACCCAGAGATTGAACTGGGGTCTCCTGCATTGCAGGCATACTCTTTACCAGGAAAGCTGCCAGGCAAGCCCCATACTTTCCTAGCATGTTGGCCTAAATTAGAGCAACTTTGAATTAATGAAAATTTAATTACCAACACACTTTAAAATTTTAGAACCCAATTATAAAATACAGGGACTCAAAGAAGAAATATAGCATCAACCTGGAAAGGATTATCACCAAAGTGTTCATTTATAATATTCCAACTTTCATAAGTTATTTATGCATGTACCTATGTATGTATATATATGTACATATAACCATTTATAACATTTTAACTTAAAGCTGTATATCAAACATCTATTTTTTATAGATAAATATATACCTACATCATTATCTTTCAAGGTCAAAGTCTTTTGAAAGGAAATTTTAAAATTTATTCATTGATAACCACTGGTGTTACTTTTAGATTCTGAATATTAAAAACAATATTACTATGAATGTCCTTGTATAAACATCTTTGAATATTGACTGATTATTTTCTCACTTAGAAATTAGTGAGAGTTGGACTCTCATAAAGAAAGTTGAGCACTGAAGAAATGATGCTTTTGAACTGTGGTATTGGAAAAGACTCTTGAGAGTCCCTTGGACTGCAAGGAGATCAAACCAGTTCATCCTAAAGGAAATCAGTCCTGAATACTCATTGAGAGGACTGATGCTAAAGCTGAAGCTCCATTATGTTGACCACCTCATGCAAAGAACTGACTCATTGGAAAAGACTCTGCTGCTGGGAAAGATTGAAAGCAGGAGGAGAAGGGGATGACAAAGGATGAGATGGTTGGATGGTTGGACGGCACCACTTGATGGACATGAGTTTGAGCAAACTCTGGGAGTTGGTGATGGACAGGGAAGCCTGGCATGCTGCCGTCCATGCGGTTGCAGAGTCAGACATGACTAAGCGACTGAACTGAAGTAAATTCTTAGAAATGTAGGCTCACTGGGTTTGCACACTCTTAAGAATTTAAGTTCATGTCATGTCCTTGAATTTTCCCTCACGGTGGCTGTAATAATGATACCATTCCTGCAAAAGCCTCACCATCTCACTACCACTGAGTATCTTCATTCTTTTACTTTAGCCAGCATAATCAGATCCAGCACACAATGGTATGCTGTTATTATTTCCAGATAAATTATATTTATTTTATTATTAATAGGATTGAACTTCTTTTCAAATGTTATTATCCATTATCATTTCTTTATAAATTTTCCATTCATGACTCAAGCCCATTTTGTGTCTGGTTTATAGGAGTCCTTTGTATCTTGAAAACTTTAACCAACCTTTCATTAGAGCCTTTGTTAAGAGTATATAATAGGCATGTTTTCAAATATGTTATCACTTGGGTTTTGAATGATCTAAACGTTTTTCTATAATCCATCATGCCCAGTTAACCACTGACAGGTATTACATAATTCAGCAAGAACACAGAGGCAGGCTGATGACTGATTTTAGAGGAAAGAGAAACAGAACTTGTTAGGGAGAAAAAATAGATATTAGTAACCTTTTACTGTAAAATTTTATCTTATAAATGAGGATATGTGAATTCAGGGAGGTGAGGTTTTATGGTCTCAGACGGCATAGTTTTTTTGTTACCAATGCCAGAGCTTATGACTCTGTGTCATCTCTTTCCACCAGCCAGTTGTTCTCAAATGTGGCTGCAAATCCAAAACACCTGAGGAGTTATTTAAAATAATTCATGTGAGGAGATAGCACATGACCTACCATACATTTGTATGCCGTTACCAAAGAAATGCAAGTTACTATCCTAAATAAACTCAGTTTTTTTTGTTTTTTTTTTTTAATTAGCTTTCCTTCTTAGGAGTTTTGGAAAAAGTGAAAAGTGATATTTGTCACAAAGAGAAGGAAATAAGAAGACCCAAGGGAAGGGATAGTTAGGGATTTGGAGATTGACATGGACACACTGCAATATTTAAAATGGATAACCAAGAAGGACCTACTGTATAGCACAAAAAACTCTGCTCAATGTTATGTAGCAGCTTGGATGGAATGGGAGTTTGGGGGAGAGTGGATACTTGTATATGCATGGTTGAGTCACTCTGCTGGGCACCTGAAACCATTGCAACATTGTTTAAACAGCTATACTCAAATACAAAATAAAAAGTTAAAATTAAAAAGAAGACCCCAAGTCTCCACTCTTCATTTCACCAACTTTCCCATGGATTCCAAAACATGGAGTTAAAAGATGGCTCCACAGAAGGATTAGATGGTTACCTGAGCTTCCAGAGTTAGTGAAGGGCAACTCATCATTCATATCATAACATCATCGCTATTCTTGTGTCTAAGATTTTCCCTGCAGCTCAGATGGTTTAAGAGGCGGTGCACAGATGATCTCAAGAAACGAGAATTTTAGTTGAAGAGTTGGACTGTCAGTAAGAAGACACATGTTGTTAAAGGCCAGGTCAATGATTAAGGCTGACAAAAGACCTCACATGAAAATTTCTAGTTAATTATTTTAGTTGAATTGCCCTTTCTTTCTTTGTGTCTTAATGAAGTTAGCAAAATTTTAAATGAAATCATATTCAGATCAGATGATGGCACAATTAGACGTTTCATGCTTCATGTGACTATGATCCTACCCACTTAAATCTCAGCAGGAACTGTCTTTGGGGAAAAACTGACTCCTGCATCATATGAATATCTAATTCAAAATATAGACCTTTTTCCAATTTGTAAGGAAATTAACCTGACAGGAATTAAGCCTCAGAAGCATAAAATATCTAAAATCCACAGTCTTAGATTTTAGGAAAAAAATCAGCTTTTGCACATCTGAAATCATGGTTGTTTATTTAATCTATGATAGTTTAAGGCCCAACATAAGAAAACTGATGTGACCTGTCACAGACTTGCATTATAACTCCCTGGAACCTCAGAAGTGCTTCTCTGACTTTAAATGATAGACATAACCAACAAGTTTTATACTCTGCCTTAGTTCATTTAAATCTTCAAAATTCCTTTCACTAGTGACGAGAAAATCCAAGCTCCAATCCACCATGGCAACATTTCCAGGGGTGTGAAAAGCACCAAATTCCAGATAACCCTCAAACTACCCAGAACTAACTCTCCGAACCCACCATGCCCTGTCTTCGGACAGGCATTCACCATCACAGCTCTGTGTGTGTTTCACCAATGCCATTTCCAAGACATTCTCAGTTCTGATCCCTAACAGTCCAAAGTTTGCATAAAGGTTGCAATCTGACTTAAATCACATACTGGATACCACATAGGGAGATCCAAGGGCTTGATCACCCAAGGATCCTACGACACTGCAAAACTTCTACCCAGTGCTCTTTGGGGTATCTGTCTTCTACCCAATCGACCATATGATCCCATGCTTTCTTCTGCCTGTACCCTTGCTTTCATATCCCAAACACCCCCAGCTTATTCCCCTCTATCCACTTTCTTGTTTGTTATAAACTTATTACATAAAACCAAGAGGTCCCTTGGGGTTCAGCAGTGTGGCTGATGTTATAGAAGCATGTTTGGCAGGTTATGTTGACCCTAATGGAAGCCTCGATATTCAGCAATATTAGTTAAATTGTACTTCTCTGGCATGAGAAGTAGCACAAAATAGGATCTGCCAGAGGACAGAGTTACGGAATCGCATTTTTTACAGAGCAGGGAAGTACATAGAAAACCTGTCTTGATAGCCATCTGTATGTCTTCCTTGGAGAAATGTCTGTTTAGTTCTTTGGCCCATTTTTTGATTGGGTCATTTATTTTTCTGGAATTGAGCTGCAGGAGTTGCTTGTATATTTTTGAGATTAATCCTTTGTCTGTTTCTTCATTTGCTATTATTTTCTCCCAATCTGAAGGCTGTCTTTTCACCTTACTTATAGTTTCCTTTGTTGTGCAAAAGCTTTTAAGTTTCATTAGGTCCCACTTGTTTATTTTTGCTTTTATTTCCAATATTCTGGGAGGTGGGTCATAGAGGATCTTGCTGTGATTTATGTCGGAGAGTGTTTTGCCTACGTTCTCCTCTGGGAGTTTTATAGTTTCTGGTCTTACATTTAGATCTTTAATCCATTTTGAGTTTATTTTTGTGTATGGTGTTAGAAGACCCAGAGGAATCGGGTGGAGAGGGAGGTGGGAGGGGGGATCGGGATGGGGAATACGTGTAAATCTATGGCTGATTCATATCAATGTATGACAAAACCCACTGAAATGTTGTGAAGTAATTAGCCTCCAACTAATAAAAAAAAAAAAAAAAGAGGGAGGGGACATGCATATACTTATGGCTGATTGACTTCAATGTACAGCAGAAAGCAATACAACATTGTAAAGCAACTATTCTCCAATTAAAAATAAAATAAAATAAAAAACCTGAAAAAAAAAAAAAAAAGAAAACCTGTCTTGAGTACAGACTGACGTGCTCACAGAGGGCGACTTCAGGCCAGTGTTTCATATACTACTGAATTCTATCTGCTGTCTTGGCAGCTAGTTAAAAATAAGGAGTTAATGGTTTGTTCTCCTTTACATTCTAATTAGCGAATATTTCATCTAATTGGTGAACAAGACCTGCTAAAATATTAAGCACCCAGATGATCAAAAATATTACTTGTTATCGCTGACAGCTGAAGACAATGCTTAGGTTATTTTTACAAAGTATCATGTGTTCCCTGCAAGATTATTAGAACAGCAAAACAACTGGAGCCTGCCTAAGTGTTCTACGATGGTGCAGCAGCTAATTAAATTAAGGTCCATCCACTTGATGGAATAGTGTGAAGCCACTACAATGATAATAGGGAGAATATGCTACAGCCTGGAAAATATTTATGATAGAAGGTCAAATAAAAGGGCCAAATGTCAAGTAATAGGCAATCTCTCAATGTCAAGTCTGTAAAACAGATACATAAAATATCCACAAAGGTAGAAGGAGATTGTGACTGACATTTTTTATTTAATTTTCAAAGCTTTCAAAATATTACTTGAATCTTAGTGTCTTTTTTTTTTAAACAACAGAAATCTCAGCTCTTTCATAAGTGTTTTCCTATTGCTAGTCTTTGCCAGACAACTCCTTTGATTCCCAGATGAGACATGGTTCTAGGTGGATGACCCCTATGTCATTTCTAAAACTATTAATAGAAATTTCAAAGAAGTATGCATCTAGCAACAACATCACCCCCAATTCCTCTGGCAAAGAGGCTGCTCAAACCACGTATCTTAGTCTCAGTAGCCCGTTTTTTTTTAATACACTTTGCTTGTAGATTTGATTTTTAAAGCCATGTTCATAGTCTACCTAATTATAAAATATAACTTAAATTTAAAAAGAAATCTACATATTTTTAAGGTAAAAGGAAACTGATAAACCTGATGGCTTATCCAACTGGTGGCATGACTACAGAAAGAAGAACTATTCCAAACCACCATAAAATACAGAGTTATCACCATATGTCTGTAATGAGATATGTCCTAAGGGCAAAATGAACTTTGAAAACAATCAATTATAAACTGGTTTTGCATAATCATATTGGTGGGTAGTTTTCTGTGTGCGTTTTATAGGTAGTACGTGTTGAAGCAAATGAGTAACTACAATCATGGTGAGAACCAGAATTTTTGACATGGGAGTAAGAAAATGAAGGATTGGTGAGAGTAAATAAAAATTCTATAGCTCTGAACTTGGAGTCATCAGTATAAACTCATATGTATTTTTAAAAATCTCTTTTGTTCTGTCAGTGAAATGATCTAGAAACAAAGACCAACACTAAAAGCCTTAAGCATTCTTAATTCCTAAATCTTAGTCACTAGAGAAATTCTACTAAAGGAACAAGAGCTGCTTGGAGAGCTGGCCAATTCCAGGTCTGCAGCAGGAAAGACATAGAATGAGCCTGGAGTAGCATATAGTAGCAGAAAGAGAGTCCTCAAAAGTGTTGCAGTGCCAATTTGAATTTACTTTTGCCATCCGAAGTTGGGAAAACCTGAGCCTCAGCGCTGTTAGCAAGTGCAGTGATATGAAACAGATCAAATGTTCCTCAACCTATTAGTTTATAATGATACTTCTTAAAACTCAACCATTATCTTTGGAGACAATTAAGGTATCAACTCATGACTTTGAAAGATGATAAATAAAAAGTATCAGGCATTTATTTATCCTATTCTCCCTCAGGGTATCTAAACAGTTGATAAGGAGAGGTTTCTTTTAATAAAATTATCTCAGCTTAAATAAAGAAGAAATAATAGAAATAAACTACTACCACTTTACAAGTTGTGAATGAAAGTGAAAAAGTGAAAATGTTAGTTGCTCAGTCATGTGCAACCCTTCGTGACACCCCCACAGACTGCAGCCTGTCAGGCTCCTCTGTCCATGGGATTCTCCATGCAAGAACACTGGAGTGAGTAGCCAATTTCTTCTCCAGGATATCTTCCCAACCTAGGGATTAAACCCAGGTCTCCTGTACTGCAGGCAGATTCTTTATTGTCTGGGTCTCAAGGGAAGTTGCAAATAATGGTTACCAAAAGCTAATATCACAAAATGGGAGGCAAAACAAAACATAACATACCTCACAATAATGTACTGCTTATGAAGCAATCACGGAGAAGGCAATGGCACCCCACTCCAGTACTCCTGCCCAGAAAATCCCATGGATGGAGGAGCCTGGTGGGCTGCAGTCATGGGGTCGCTAAGATTCGGACATGACTGAGCGACTTCCCTTTCACTTTTCACTTTCATGCATTGGAGAAGGAAATGGCAACCCATTCCAGTGTTCTTGCCTGGAGAATCCCAGGGGCGGGGGAGCCTGGTGGGCTGCCGTCTATGGGGTCGCACAGAGTCGGACACGAATGAAGTGACTTAGCAGGAGCAGTATGAAGCAATCTATCTAAAAGGCATGTCTAAATCTGGTGCAGTCTCTAGATCTAAGGAAATCAAACCAGTCAATCCTAAAGGAAATCTACTGTGATTATTCATGGGAAGGACTGATGCTGAAGCTGAAGAGCTCCAATACTGTGACCACTTGATGCAAACAGCTGACTCATTGGAAAAGACCCTGATGCTGGGAAAGATTGAAGGCAGGAGGAGAAGGGGACGACAGAGGACGAGAATGGTTGAATGGCATCACTGACTCCATGGACATGAATTTGAGCATACTCCAGGAGACAGTGAAAGACAGGGAAACCTGGTGTGCTGCAGTCCATGGGGTTGCAACAAGTCAGACATGATTTAGCAGCTAAACAACAACTAGATCTAAACAACAATTGACAGAAAATACTGGAGGCAGAAGATCCTGTTAGAGACACTTCAAAGATGCAGTAAGCAAAATCTATAAAGTGGAAAACTGTAGCACACACACAACCAGGTATCTTCAACAATACAACAACAAAATCACAACTGCATAGAAATAGAAAGAGATGATCAGATCAAAAGCATGTGAGAAAAAAATTTAAAACACAACATATGCCTTATTTGAATCCTGATTAAAGCAAGCTGAACATAATTGTGAGCATAAATTGGATACTTGAAAATATTACAGAATTACTATCAATTATCTTTTATAGATAATGAAGGTATTGGGATATTTTTTTCCCCCCAAGGAGTTCTTAACTCTTAGAGATGCATGTTTAATTATTTACAAATGAAATTCTATTTCTTTGAAATTTGCTTCAAACTATTCCAGGGAGCAAGGGAAGTTAGTGGGAGTATGGATGAAATAAAATGGGCATGAGTTAACAATGAAGATAAATGACGAAAGTTCATTATACTATTTTTACACTACTGTATTTTGGTTATGCTCAAAATTTCCTCTTGTTAAAGAGTTCAACAAAGTCTCATATTTATTAAATTGGCTAACAACTTTTAAAATGAGCATCAAAGTATTAGTAAATATATTGTATAATGTTTTTATAATGTACATATCTTATTTACTTTTCACAATGTGTATAGGAAAGCACCACATAGTACTTAATATACATAGGAGTCTATGTCTTTTTAAATTAATTCTCTGAGATAAAAATTACTAGTCACATTTTCTAAAGGAGAAATCATTTAATGGCATCAGTTCAGTTCAGTCGCTCAGTAGTGTCTGACTCTTTGCAACCCCATGGATTGCAGCACGCAAGCCTTCCCTGTCCATTACCAACTCCTGGAGCTTGCTCAAACTCATGTCCATCAAGTTGGTGATGCCATCCAACCATCTCATCCTCTGTTGTCCCCTTTTCCTCCTGCCTTCAATCTTTCCCAGCATCAGGGTCTTTTCCAATGAGTCAGTTCTTCATATCAGGTGGCCAAAGTATTAGAGTTTCACAGATCACCAGCCCAGGTTGGATGCATGAGACGGGTGCTCAGGGCTGGTACACTGGGAAGACCCAGAGGGATGTGATGGAGAGGGAGGCGGGAGGGGGGATCGGGATGGGGAACACATGTAAATCCATGGCCAATTCATGTCAATGTATGGCAAAAACCACAACACTATTGTAAAGTAATTAGCGTCCAATGAATAAAAATAAATGGAAAAAAAAATAAAAAGTAGGCAGTTTTGAAGGAAAAAAAAAAAAGTATTGGAGTTTCAGCTAACATCAGTCCTTCACCAGACAATTGTGACTCCATATCATGCTACTCTTATAGCTAATATTTATCTGATAATTCAGGGGCAATTCTGAAACTAAGCCATATTATACCACTAGTCTGTAAAAAGTAACTTCAATTATCCCCCTTTCTCCAGTGAATGAAATTTAAGCAGTCTTCAGACCTAATGTGGCCTACTTATCATTCCTAAAATTTACCAAGCTCTTCTAAGGCTCAAGAATTTTGACCCATCAGTCTTTCCGTAGAAATCCTACCTACATGTTTCCATTTAGTGAACTTGTATTAATGATCTATTTAAAAGTAGCCCTTCTTGGTGAAGACTTCCCTAGTCCTAGGATAGAGACAGTCATTCTCTTTTTAGTATGACCATAACAAATAGACATAGTCACAGAATATACATTCACAGAATATAACTACTACTATTTACAAAATGTTTTTCAGTTACTATTCCAGGTGTTTTATCTATACTAAATTAATTTACTTATCCCAACAATCTTATGAAGTAAATACCACTACCATCCCCATTTGGCAGACAAGGAAACTAAGGCTTTTCCTTGATGGATTGAATCAGTTTTGTTTTGTTTTGTTTTCCTTTGTATTTAAAATACCAAATAGTGCAAGGCTCATAGAAATTGTTTGGTAAATATTTGTTGACTTGGATTGGTTTGGAGATATTAATAATTTATTTAAAGCAAAGACTTTTTCAACAGTAATTTTTAGATAAATCAGGAAAAAAAATTGGATGGAATAAACTTCTAATTTAGATCATGTGTTGGAATAGATTGAAACTGTGGTTGACTTTTCTCAGAAGAAAATAAAAGTAATTATCTGTGCAATGGAGTTCTTTATTCAAACTATTTGCTTGACTATTTTTGCTGTTGTGAGGTGTTTTACAAAAGATTTCTTTTTTTTTTTTTTAATTGCCACTACATTTTGGTGAAATAAGGCCATGAAAGATCTTGACCAGCCCTGGTATCTCAAAATCTCAATTGAAAATCAGTTTTATAAAACACCTCAAATTGCAAGGACTGGGAGTGTATCTCAGTTAACCTCAGAATGCAGTTGAACAAAGTGTTTTCTAAATCATCTGTTTTATTTTTAGAAGGCATTTGTCTTTTAAAATGAACAATGGTGTTCCTGGCAATGGTATCATTTGGAAAATGTTTTAATATACATTAAACATTGCATGTCTCTGTAAGTATATTTCTCAAGAGATTTTCTATTTGTGATAGTGTGACTAGAGTTTTATCTTCCTTTTTTTATCACAGATGATATTATTTCTAGAGTGCATCTTAACATTCAGTACATTTTTACTGTGTTGTCTTAAATGTCAGTATGCCATCAGCATAAGTCAGTCAAACTATTTTCTGTGAGGGGCAGAAGCTCATGAAAAGGGTCTTGATGTATGTCTCCCATGTAACACCTTCAACTCATTTCAGCCTTATGCTGTGTTCTGAATGCCTTTATTTAAAACATGCCACTTTCCCCATTCTACATTTGTTTCATCCTGCCACCTCAAAATTGTCAACCACTATTAGAATACCTTCCATTTATGTCTGGGTTCATTTTATTTTATACAACAAAACTTCAAACTCAATTGGTTGAAACAAAAATAAAAAACGAATCCACACTTGCCCAGGCAAGCAAATTCTGATGCACAAGTCTTTTTTTTGTTGCTTTCTTTTCTAATGGTGTACTTCTCAAACACTGTCTCACTTTTAGTAGCAAGATGGCAACTGAAAATCATGAACTCCTATCTTCAGAGCTTCAATCCCTAAGAGAAAGTATCCTTTTCTATCCCAATACATGTACCTAATATCACCAGAACAAGTTAATGTGGCTAGGGAAACTGATTTTTCTTTTCTTTTTTAAAACTTTTAATTTTGTATTGGAGTTGTTGTTTAGTCATTAAGTCATGTTTGATGCTTTGCAACCCCATGGACTATATATAGCCCACCAGGTTCCTCTGTCCATGGGATTTCCCAGGCAAGAATACTAGACCAGGTTGCCATGTGCTTCTCCAGTATTGGGGTGTAGCCAATTAACAAACAATGTTGTGGCAGTTTCAGGTGAACAATGAAGAGATTCAACCATACATGTACATGTTCCAATTATCCCCCAAATTCTCTTCCCATGCAGGCTGCCATGTGACATTGAGCCATATTCCATGTGCTATTCAGTAGGTCCTTGTTGGTTATCCACTTTAAACAGATATGTGTGTACATATCCATCCCAAACTCCCTAACTATCCCTTTCCCCCAGCGTTCCGCCCTGGGAACCATAAGTTCATTCTCTAAGTCCGTGAATCTGGGAAACTGATTTTTTTGATTGTCCAAACCTGGGTCATATGCTTAACCCTATTATTGATGGAAAGAGGCCAGCACTACCTGAAGGACACACATTGAGAGTATGAGGTTCTCTCTCCCAGAGTAATATAAAAGAGCTATCACCAAAAAGGTAATGTATTTGGGGTAACAAATATAAGGTATAGCAATCATTCAGACAACCATACCATAGTAAGAAAAGCAGTTTAGATTCAGATTACTCAGGAACAATGTCCAACTCAAAACCTTAGTACGGTTTCAGCCAGTCAAATTCTTTTGAACTTCTCTGTAAAATGTGAAAATAATGGCTATTTTATGAATCTCAAATGAGAAAGAATAAGTGAATTACTTGCCACACACCATGTTGCTTGCCAAATAGTAGACACCCAACAAAAGCTAGCTTTCTTCAAGACCAAGAATACCTTCATCTTGGAAAGCATCTTCCACTATTTTGTCTTTTCATCTGTACCCTCTGAAATCTCAGTTAAATTAGAATTCATTATACAATTTAGCACTTAATTGCATATGAGCAATACCACCTCTGTATGTTAGATATACAAATGCCTTGTCTTATCAACTAATTTTCAAGCTCTTTATGGGCTTAGATCATTTCTTGGTACCCTGCCTCAGCCGTTAGCCTAGGACTAGTTACTCACTCAGCACAGAGTAAGAGATGCCCTGCATCTTTGGACTGATGATGGGGTCAAATCACATTTTGAGTACATTGGGTGATACCTGTGGAAGCACACACAAGCAGAAGAGGTAATAAATATTGAAATGAGAAACTGGGGAAAGCAGTGCCTATAAAATGAAAGAGCCTTTATGCATATACTTATTTACCTAAAGAGTAGAGGAAAGTTTAAGAGGTACAGGGAGAGATGTTCAGTGTCATTCTGCTGAAATGATAAGGATGGTTCAAATGTCTTTTGAAAACCCCTTCTAATCCCAGTGGATTTTATCATATGCAGTAGGATTACTTGCATCAGGAAAAATAGTAGAATTGTAAATGCTTAAGTTAATGACTTACTAATAGACTTCCCTGGTGGCTCAGACGGTAAAAGCGTCTGCCTACAATGCAGGAGACCCGGGTTCGATCCCTGGGTCGGGAGGATCCCTGGAGAAGTAAATGGCAACCTACTCCACTACTCTTGCCTGGAAAATCCCATGATGGAGGAGCCTGATAGGCTACAGTCCATGGGGTCGCTAAGAGTCAGACACGACTGAGCAACTTCACTTCACTTCAGTAGGTAAAATAAACACTATGAGGTTAGATTTTGGAAACATGTAGATTTGAGCCCCATATCTAGCATTTAGCATCTGTGTGAACTCAAGCAAATTACTACAGAAGGACCTGTATGGAAATATGAGACTTGACTAAGATGGTGCAGGTAAAAGACTTCTTCCCACATAGTTGAGAAAACAATAAAGAACAGCAAAGATAAGATTTACCACTATGTTATTTGGAAATGTAAAAACATGAAGGGGGCTTAGGTCTGATTTAGAGAAGTTAACGCCTAATTATTACAACTGTTGCCTTACCTTTGGGAACACTACATACAATAAGCATTTGCCTGATATCCAACTGGGTGAATCCTGTGCTGATTCTTATTTCATTTTAAATCATATTTCCGTTGGTTTCATTCTCATTGGAGAACACATCAGATGACAGTTGCAACCAGGTTTATCTCTCTTTTCTTAGAACCCCACAGGGTTTCTTCTCTGTTTCCATATTTTGGCCTGACTTTATGTGGGACCTTAATAATGACTTAAAATTGAAAATAAAACTCAGTCACTGATACTCTCTTGGTAGAGATATTATATTTTCATTTTACCAATTCTACCAAATTTGGGGAACATCGTGTAGTTATTGTCAAGTCCAGAGCTTCTAAAATATACATTGATATATAGAGACAGAAGAATGAAGAGGTCATGTATAAGCCACCAAGGTAGCAAGTCATTGTTTAGCTGTGATGGAGAGTCCATTGTAAGAATAGACACAAGAAGTTTTTGCAGTAGATGAGAGGGGCAGGGACAAAATCTAAAATTTTCAAGTTGCTTATTAATTGCCCTAGTATTTTCCTTTGAAACCTCCTCAATATGCTCATTAAAACAAAGACATAGAACTAAATCGATACTGTAGGAAAAAATGGGTTTTGCTCTCATTTGGAAAGGGATTTTTCAGTTGATTTTGGTGGTGGCTGGCATATTGTTTTTTGTTGTTTGTTTTTTTTAATACACTATAATAGTTTATTTTTACCTCTAATTAAATACTAGACTCCACTGTTTAAACTCATAATGTCACTCCATGATGATCAGTTACATTAATGTTCTGAAGAGGAAAATGAAGATTTTAAATAAGACCATAATTAACAACCTATAGCATCATCCTAACAGCAACCATAACTCTCATCTTCCTACATGCTAATTCTGTTATTCCCTGAAAATGACATACTGAAGTCCATTGTGTTCCTTTATTTTCCTTGTCTCGAGTTTCTTCCTTATTTCTTACTCTGGCTGATTCTCAAATCGTCCTCCAAGGTGAAGGCCTCCTTCCTTCCTGACTCCCGTAAATATAGGAGGAAAGTCCTGCTCTTTGGCACACAACCAATTATTTTGCCTTTCTGAGAATAAATGCTGCTTTTCTTCCAGTGTGTTGAAAAATCTTTGAAGGCAGAGGTTATATCTTCTATCTTTACTTTCAAGATTTTTCATATAAACAGTTGTTGATGACTTGTCCATTTACATAACATAGTTTCTTAAGTATCAGCTGAGAACTGAGGAAGAAAAATTATCAAAACATAATTTCTGCCACAGAAATGTCACAGTCTAAAAGAAAAATAAGTGCATTGACATCTAAACTTAATACGATATCGTAGAAACAGAAAGAGACTCACAGACATAGAAAACAAACTTGGCTACCAAAGGGGAAAGGGGAGGGAAATAAACCTAGGAGTTTTGGATTAATAGATACATACTACTATGTATAAAATAGAAGAACAACAAGGTTTACTGTATAACATTGTATGTGTGTGTGTGGTGTGTGTGTAAATAAAATATACAATTATATATAAAATATTATAGGAGTCCCAACTTGAACTTAGAAAATAGGACATTTTAAAATAATTGGTAAATAGCCCTATGACCCTTTGTATTTCCATGGTGTCAGTTATAACTTCTCTTTCATTTCTGGTTTTATTTATTTGGGCCCTCTCTATGTCTCTCTTTTCTTTTTTTTTTCTGATGAGTGAGATTAAAGATTCATTAATTTCATTTATATTTTCAAAGAATCAACTCTTAGTTTCTTGATATTTTTAATTGCAATTTTAGTCTCTATTTTATTTATTTTCACTCTGATCTGTATTTCTTTTCCCTTCTACTAATTTGGGGTTTTATTTGTTCTTTTTTCTGCTTCCTTTTTTGTCAGGTTAATTGTTTGAGATTTTTCTTATTTTCTGAGATATGCTTGCAAGGTTATAAATTTCCCTCTTAAAACAAATTTTGCAGTGTCCCATAGATTTTCAGATAGTTGTGCTTCCCTTTTCATTTGTCTCAAAGATTCTCTATTTTTATTTTTTATACGACCCATAGGTTATGTACAGTAGCATGGTATTTACACTCCCTGTGTTTGTGTTTTTTGACATTTTTGTCTTGTAGTTGATTTCTAGTTTCAAACTGCTGTGGATAGAAAAATAAGTGCTTGATATGATTTCAATCTTCTTAAATTTACTAGGATTTGTTATATGGTAAAGCATGTGATGTATTCTGGAGGATGTTCCATGTGCACTTGAAAGGAATGTGAATTCTGTTATTTTGGATGAAATGTTATATACATACATAATGTTTTACATTTATATGTGTGTATATATAGATGTATACATCTATGTATGCATATATACATGGCTTCCCAGGTGGTGCTAGTAGTAAAGAATCTGCCTGCCAGTGCCGAAAATGCAAGAGACATAGATTTGATTCCTGTGTTGGGAAGATCCCCTGGAGTAGGAAACGGCAACACACTCTAGTATTCTTACCTGGAAAATTCCACGGACAGAGGAGCCTGTCAGGCTGCAGTCCATGGGGTTACAGAGAGTCAGACATGACTGAGTAACCCAACACAGAACACACACACACACACACACACACACACACATATATAATATGTATATAAAATTCCAATTTATCTTGTGTGTCATTTACAGCCAGTGTTCACTTATTGATTTTCTGTCTGGTTGATCCATCCATTAATGTAAATGGGGTGTTAAAGTATCCTACTATTTTCATATTTCTGTCAATTTCTCCCTTTATACTTTTAAATATTTGTTTTATGTATTAGGTGCTCCTGTATTAGCTTCATATATATTTATAGTTGGGTCTTTTCTACTTTATGTTATAAAGCCAGTTTAGTGATACTGAACTATGTTAGCTTTTGCTAGTCAAAAACTACTTACCTCTTTTTCAAGTCTAAATGAGAATCCTGCTGGGTAGACTACTCCTGCTGTAAGATTTCTTTTTACCTTTCATCATTTTAAATATATCATGCCACTGCCTACTTGTCTAAAATGTTTCTGCTCAAAAGTCAGCTGATAGCCTTATGGGAATCTCCTTGCATGTGAGTAGTTGCTTTTCCTCTGCTGCCTTTAAGATTCTCTTCTTATCAATAATTTTTGCCATTCCAACTGTAATGTGTCTTGGTGTGGACCTCTTTGAGCCAATCTCATTTAGAACTCTGTGATTCCTGGGCCTGGATGTCTGTTTCCTTTCTCAGGTATCAAAAGTTTCCAGGTATTGTTCCTCCAAATAATGTATTGGCCCTTTTCACTCTCTCTTCTCCTTGTACCTTGGTAAAGTGAATGTTAGTATATCTGATGTTATCCCAGAGGGCTTTTAAACTATCCTCGTTTTTTTTTGTTTGTTTGTTTGTTTGTTTTTGTTTTTTTTTTTCTGTTTAGTTTGAGTGATTTCCATTATTCTGTCTTCCAGTTCACTCATCTCTGTATCATGTAACCTACTGTGAATTTCTTATTTTTTTAAATTTCAGTTATTATATTCTCTAACTCTATTTGGTTTTTACTTTTTTATTTTCAGACTTTGTTGAAATTGTCACTGTGTTTATCCAGTTCTTTTCCCAAGTTCATTTAACATCTTTATGATCATTACTTTGAACTCTTTATCAGATAAATTGCTTATCTCCACTTCACTTACTTCTTTTTCAGAGGTTGTCTTCTCCTTTTACCTAGAACATATTCTTCTGTCACCTCATTTGGCCTGATTCTCTGTTTTATCTCTATGTGTTAGGTAGGTGAGTTTCCTGATCTTTGTGAAGAACCCTTATGTAGGAAATGCCGTGTAGTACCCAGCAGCATACACCTCTCTTGTGACCAGAGCCATGTGATCTAGGGTTCCCCAATGTGGGTTGTATATGCCCTGGTGTTGTGACTGAGCTAACTACTGAGGACATGCTGGTAGGCATCACTGGCCTCTGGATCATTTGGCTGAAAGGCTGTGCCCGATTCAGTGGCTGCAGGCCCTCTGGAGGGTGGACTAGACTCCCCATGTGATTGGCAATGTGACCCAGTGGAGCATGGGGCTGGTGTTGGTCTGCTGGTAGAAGGGGCTGGGTCCCCACATGGCTGTCTGCATGATCCCCCACCCCAAGATTCTTTAGTCTGAGCTCCATGCAGAGGAACTACAATTAGAAACTGAAGAAAATGTATTTGCATGGGGTTTAAAAGAATCATATATTGACAAGCATACTGGAGCATTGTCTTAACTGGCGGCCATAGACCTGATGTTAATATCATTTTTTTAAAAGCTACTTTAAAAAAACTCATGAGTAACCTGATGAAAGCAATTCTTTGTAAGGTCAATTCATTCAGGATATAACGTTGGAGTTGGAGAGAAAAAATAGAATTCTTATTTTCTATAGGCAAATTCTTTAAATATTTTGTTGTTTGAAAAAAATGGTAAGAATATTCTGGTGTTTGCAGTTTTATTTAGCTATTTGAAAATCACACTATTTCCTGATTCTTTAAAATACATTTCAGCTTGTATTAAACATTAGCATGCATCGCTTCTCGGCCTTTTGGCTAAGATCAAGTGTAAACATTAGCATGCTTATTGTTAACTATACTTGCATGTTTTCAACTGTTTCTAAACTGCAACAAGAGATTTTAATTTCTTCTAGTTTTCTTCAAATTTGCTTTCATTATCCACATGTGGATAAACATATATTCTGAAATCTTTCACGTTATTTATCACAATCCATACTGTTCACAATTCCCATAAGGTTCTTATCTCATTCCTATCTACAACATCTAAACCATTCAGCCAGTTATATTGATAACCAATAAATACCTGCCAACATTCCACAACACTCTTTTCCCTCCATTTTTCAGATCCATTGCTTCTTTGTTATATTCTTTCTAATCAGTATCAGTGATTCCTGATATTGCCCAAGTCTGAGCTTCCAAGCTTGAATCTATACTTTAAAAATGATGCAGACAGTTAGAAAAATAATCCCACTCTCTTTATCTCATGTATACAGAGTACTATTTTTGGCTTGAATTATCAGAGAATTTGTTCAATAATCCACCTTATTTTATACTAGTTATATTTCACCGGAGCTAGATATACCTAATGCAACAGAAACAGTACAAAATTTAGTCTTTCATGTGAAGCTTCAGTTGATATAATTTATTTTTGTTTGTTTTTTGTTATGCTTTAATCCCCATCATAACTATTGTTAGCTAAAATAATAATATTGCAAACATACAAGACTTCTGGTCAAAATCCTCCCTTACCATTACTTTTTTAAAAATCCTTTTTAAAGAGACTATCTAGAGCAGTGGGGGAAACATACTTGTTTAGATTCAAGGAAACCTGAGGTCAGGTTCTGTCTGACTAAGCTTTATATTATATATCTGATGACCTTTCAGAAATCATTTTCTATTCAACTTTAGTTTTCTCAACTATAGAAAAGAAAAGGGAAATGGTTTATTGATCTGGAAGGGTTTTAATGAGAAAAGTATAAATAATACGCCTAGAAAATCTCATGTGTTCTCTGGGACATGGCTGGCTCAAAATGAAGGCTTGCACCATCATTTTCATTACTATTATTTTGAAAGAGAATATAACCACCACTTTTCATCTTTTTCAAGAATATCTCCCTTTTTAGAGCTCTATGTTGTTATAAGTACTAAGAGAGAAACTTGCATACTTGACATTGATGGTTGAATATTTATAGTATCATTGCATTGAAATTACAATGTGTTTCCTTTAAAAAATGATGCTTGAGGTATATACAATACCTGTCAATCAATTCCAGTATCTTGCCAATTACATGGCAAGTATGGGATAATTTAGAGGATTTTTTAAAGTGGAACAACTAATCAATTGATATTAATGTGATGGAGACTTTTATTACAGAAATATTGATGTCATATTTCTGCTTTCAAAACATACTTGACCCATGATAGAGACCTTGGGAGAGAAACTGAGCAGCCCCATTTGATGTTTAAATACATCATCTGTTCCCATGCTCTCTGTGTCACCTGACACTTAGAGCAACATCAAAGAGCTGCAGTTTTCTAGCTAGCTCTAACAATCTGGTTAACTGGCTTCATCGGCAGTTCACTGTTCACACTGATTTAATTAACTAAATCCTAGGGCAGGAAGCTACACAACCATAGACTATGTTTCCCCTGATAAGGACAAAGGAGGGCAATGCACAGTCACTAATGTAATAGGCAATAATGAAAAGAAAGTTCTTTATATCATCTTTAATGAAATGGCTAACGTCTATTTATGCAAATAGCCACAAAGTGCTTTGACTAAGTGAAAACAAGTGTGAAATGTGGTACTGATCTTCACGTAGTTTACTGACCTATTTTGGATATAGGCAGTAAGCAGATAAAATAAATTAGAGAACGCTAAAAACACTAAATTTAGAACCAGATTGCATAGAAAATGACATCTTAAATGCTTTTACACTGGGTCTTAAGTGTATTGTCATTTTAGATGGGAGGGAGGTCCAAAAGGGAGGGGATATATGTATACCTGTGGCTGATTCATGTTGAGGTTTGACAGAAAACAACAAAATTCTGTAAAGCAATTATCCTTCAATTAAAAAAAATTGCACACAAAATAGCACTAGCCATTAAAAAAATCTCAAATATATGGAAATTTTAAAAGAATAGATCATCTTTAGATAAAGAATAGACATCTTTATCTTTTTCCCTCAAATTTAATAGGCATTTAAATTTTGTAAATGTAAATTTTAACACCTTTTTTAAAGTAATTTCAAGTCAATTAATCGCATATAAGCTATAAACCCTTAAGCAATTCAGTATATATCTTGGAAAGTTGAGACTTTTTCTAACTACAATACTATTATTAAATTAAACAATATTAATATGAACTTCTGAGTAAGCTATAGTAGCCAGGCTATATTTAAATTTTGTCAATTGTCTTCGAGTATTTTTCATAACTCAGTTTTTCAAACCAGGATACACACTAGAACCACACACTGCATTTGGTTTTTTCTGCTGCTTTCTCACTTTTTCTTTTTGCAACATTGGTTTGTTGGACAGACTAGTCGTTTGTCCTGTAGAAAGTAATGTGCTGAATTTTCCCTATGCTGTCCAACTTCTACCTCTCTATTGTGTATTTCCTGATAAAGGAAAGTTGCATATAGTGATTTACTAGATTCAAGTTAATCACTTTGGCAAAAACACTTAGGCCATGCTGAGGAGTTTAGGTGTCACCTGATATGATGCATTATGGTGTCTAGTTATCCCATAATTTGTGACAAATTGCCTTAAAGTAGTGGAAACTTGATCTCTTCACTGAAGTTGTTTGTTCTCTTGTCCTCAGCAAGAAATCTGTAGAGTCATAATCTGATACCATGCAAACACTGTTTCCCATCTGTCTTTCATTTAATAGCCTTATCATTCATTGATGACTATTTCCTCAATCAACAATTTAATTAAAGCTTACAAAAACGTGTTTTATTAGCCAGTTCTTTGCTTAATCGTGATAATGCTTATAACAAATGAACCCTAAGTCTCCAAGGCTTACATCAACATTTATTTTCTGTTCATAGGTGTATGTGAAATTAAGCTGGTCTAGACTGGAATCAGCTGGTGGGACTGGAATCCAGGCTTTGATGGAGTTAAGTCTGGTCCACGTTGCTTTGTTGTTGGCATAGACTGATGAGAAACAGTCACTTGGGAACAAGGTCTTTTCTTAGCAAAGAGCAGAAAATCCAAACAAGCTGGCAGTAACTTCCCATGACCCTTCAAGCCTCAGTCTAGAACTGGCAAAATGACTCTTCTGTCCATATTCCGTTGGGCAAAGCAAGTCACCTCACCAAAACCAGTCAATGGAGAAGGCATGCATGCTCTGCTGACTTCAATGGGAGGCACAACAAAGTCACGTGGAAGAGGCAATTAGTGTGTAGTTCTCCCACAACAGAATGTAATAAGTTGCAAACAATAATCCCATCTACCAAAATAAACTTATTATTATTTATTCGCTGTCCTTCTTCAATGTATTAGTAGACATCACTGTTACTTTTTTGTCACAAAGTCATGTCTTTTTTCAGTCACAATGTCATGTCTGACTCTTGTGAACCCATGGACTGCAGCCTACCAGGTTCCTTTGCCCATGGGATTTCCCAGGCAAGAATACTAGAGGGGTTGCCTTTTCCTTCTCTAGGGGATCTTCTCAATCTGAGGATTGAACCCACGCCTCCTGCATTGGCAGATGGATTCTTTACCACTGATCCACCAGGGAAGTCCCATTTGTAGACATACAATTATCCTTCTAGTGTAATTCATTTGGATTTAAGATGAGATTCCAGACAATCTCTCAAACAAATTTGAATCCAGATCTCTCTTTCACCTCCTGTCACCTAATGAGCAGCAATGGAACATCGAACTTATCTTTGTATCCCTGGTGCTCAGCACAATCTTTAGAACATGGAAAAAGTGAAAGTCCCTCAGTTATGTCTGACTTTGTGACCCCATGGACTATACAGTCCATGGAATTCTCCAGGCCAGAATATTGAAGTGGGTAGCCTTTCTCTTCTCCAGGGGATCTTCCCAACCCAGGGATCACACCCAGGTCTCCCATATTGCAGGCGAATTCTTTACCAGGGGAGCCCAAGAATACTGGAGTGGGTAGCCTACCCTTCTCCAGCAGATTTTCCCTACCCAGGAATTGAACTGGGTCTCCTGAATTGCAGGTGGATTCTTCATCAACTGAGCTATCAGGGAAGCCCTTTAGAACATGGAAGATGCCCAATAAATGTGGGATGGGTTACATTTCAGAGGAATCCTTTGAATTTTGTAAGTAATTTCCATCCAAAGAAATGAATAGCATACTTTCCTTTTCCTCAGCTTACAAGTACAGTTATCTTTGTACCTCGATGGAAAGAATAAGACACTAAGAGTAAGTTTTAGAAGAATGATGAGCCCAAGGCTAAAGAGTAAATCAAAGATAGAGAATGAAACCCAATACTTTTGATTCCTTTGCTGCGCATCAGATAGCATGCCTCCATGGCTCTCATTCTATATGTACCATATGTCTGTTTCCATATATAAGGCAATTGCCACTGAACATTTGACTATTACTGATAAATTGAGCTCTGTGCTAATCAGTAGATCTTTTATATCTCAGAAGGATATATATATATAAAGAGAGAGTGCTAGAAATAAGTCAAACTGCTCACTCTATTTTAAATCCAAGGGGAAAGAGACAAAGACCATAAGATCTTGGGGAAGCTAAGGGAAACTATTGTTGTTGTTGTTTGGTCACTAGGTCGTGTCCAACTCTTTTTCAACCCCATGGACTGTAGCCTGCCAGGCTCATCTGTCCATGGGATTTCACAGGCAATAATACTGGAGTAGTTTGTCATCGCCTTCTCCAGGAGACCTTCCAAAGCCAGGGGTTGAATCTGTGTTTCCTGCATTGGCAGGCAGATTCTTCACCACTCAGCCACCTGAGACCACAAGGGAAACTAAAGTCACAGGTAATGTTAGAGAAAACCACACTGTTTTATAAGGACAAACTTAAATTACATTCATATTAATTTTCAGTAATTACAAAGTTCATTGACTAAGAACACTAACAAATGAACATGCAAATTATATGACTGAAAGCAAGTTTACTGTTCATTTGGAAATAAAACTGGCATGTAAAAATAATAATAATAATGAAAAGATCAGTGGTAGGGGATAAGGTTTGCACATAATCCATAGATTTCAGTAACAAATTATATTCCCATGGCTGTAGAACCTGATCCACAAATATGTACATATTCATTAGTTTGCCCTAAAGTGAAGTATTTTGAGGGTTTTTTCACTATCTCCTTTGTTTCAGCATATCAAGTCTGTCACTCTGCAGGCTTATTAGACAGAGACACGATTGATTAGTCTTGACTAGCTGTGCTGATAATTTATGCACAATTAATAGAAAGGCTTTTGCCATCATTATGGCATTTCATAGACTACTTATACACTCTAGTGGGAAAAACTGGTCAAAGCACTTTTTATGGAAAGAAAAATCAAACAAATAGCAAGTAGATATATATAGCACTTAAGGATTACAAACATATTGGTACTCCCCGGTATCCTGAAATTGTGTAAGCAAACTGATATAATAAAATCTGACATAAAAAAACACTTAAACCCTACTAATTAGATGGATAATAAAAATCAAGCAAGTATTGAACTGCGAGGCAGTCAGGAAGATAATCAAAGGTTAATTAGATGCATGATACAGGATCTCCTGCCCTGGGATTTACTCCTCAGAGGCTTCAGACAGATTCAAAAGGAAGTTTGACATGTAACATAAAAATTCACTATGATTTGCTTATATGAGGAAGCTATTTTTTAAAAAAAGACCAGGCTTTAGGAATTGCAGTAGGGTAGGGTTCAATAGGAGGATAGAGAGGAACAGAAAAAGTTAATAACAACAATGAAATTACTTTGGAAAGGTTATCAATGCTTAATATAAATTTAAATTTATTTCCAAGTGGTGCAGTTGTAAAGAATCCATCTGCCAATGCAGGACATGCAGGAGACTCAGTTTCAATCCCTGGGCCAGAAAGAGCCCCTGGAATAGGAGGGAAGAGTCTCCTGAGTAGGAAATGGCAAAGCCACTCCAGTACTCTTGCTTGGAAAATCCCATGAACAGAGGAGCCCGGTGGGCGACAGTCCATGGGGTCACAAAAGGTCGGACAGGACTGAGCGTGCAGGTAGATGCATATATAGAACTTTAAATGACCCAGAAAGCTCCAGCGATGAGAGTAAGTGAGGCATACTGTAAGGTATGAAGAAACCCAGTATGAAGTAGTGAGACAAAGCCTGAGGTTTGGCTTCTAATCCCACCCTGTGCTTCTCAAAGTCTATGTGCTAGCCTTTCATGGAATGTTTTTGGTCCGTAGTTTCTCCTCCTTTCAAAAGTTGAAATCTGATCTAGGCTCTTGGATCTGTCACATCACTTTCATAGGCCCATAACCAGATCATTTTTATCTCCAATATTTTCACTGTCATACAAAAATGCTAACGTGTGTGTAGGGTGGATTGGATGCTTAAAAATGAAATGCAAAAGCCTCTAAAAATTTATTCCACCATAAATTCAACTCAACATTGATTCTGGGAATGGAACATGTGCCAGAAAGTGCGCCAGTGCCTGAATTTGGAGATAAGTGTCATGATTCCGTCTCTCATTAGTTATTAATAGTAATTGTAGTGATTAGTTACTTTGGTGTGAATATCAAATATCAATAACTACAACATCTGATGTATATTCAAGATTCAATAGAACCCTTTTATGTGATTCTTAGGTAAAAATAGTGGAGAGCTGAGAATATTTTTAATAATCAGATGTCATTTATTTGATCAGCACAACTCTATGAATTAGCAAATGTTTCCATATAAACAAATGAGTATTATATGGCTTAGAGGTTCACTGAAGGCCATATAGTTCATAAGAGACTGAGCTGAGAATTGAACTTGGGGTTTATTTTACCAACTACCCTTTGTTGGGCACATACTATAAGGCTATTTGGTTGGTTGGCTGGTCATTTAATATTATGGATCAAGTCTCACAGATTCATTCGTATTCCAGTAGATATTATAGACACATCAGGTTTGGAATAGACTGCCATTTAAGGGAACTCCTATCATCTGACCATGTATAGCTGGAAAAAAAGAGATAAAGGCATAAATGAGGAAAAGGGAAAGATGAATGTGAATGAAATTTTGGCAAAAGTAATGTGGAAAAAAGTCACAAGTATTCAAATTCAGAAAGTTTGAGATAGAGCTTCTCTGTCACTTAGAGTAATATGGTTTCAGGCTACGGAATCATCAGGGTTTAGGGCTGGGAAACCCTCCAGAGGAGTGAAGCTGGAGATGACTTCTCAAACGTGAGGAAGGCCTGGACCAAAAGGGAGGTGGAAATGTGAAGAGCAGGTTCCAGGAAAGGGACGAACTCACATCAGAGCTGGAGAAGCAGAACAAATGCAGGGAGACGTTGTACACGATTCTTCGGATGTGACCTTACCATTAACCAAGTTTAAAAAAGAAGGGCACGTGTGCGCAGGTGCAAGGCTGGAGAAGCTGCGTAAGCAAGAGCGTGAGAGATCAAGAGTAACTAAGATGGGTGGTATGCACTAGAGAAAGGAGGGAGAAAAACTGGGAAAATGAGCCAGGCAGTTAGCATGAGCCCCATTTTACAGATGAGAAAACTCTGCAAGCTAGTGTTGGAACTGGGATTCAACCTAAGTTTTTCTGTTCCCCAAGTCTGTGCACCGTCCTCACGCTGTGCAGTCATTAATAGTCATCCAAACATAGGTGAACCTGATCAATTATCTTGGGTGATAAGTTGATTTATAAGGAACCAGCAAGGGATAGGGAATAATTTCAGTACCCAACAATAGGAAAATGAGGCGAGACAAATGAGGGCATGACCATAACATGAAATATTATAAAACAATTAGTCATTTTTAGTGTATTCAATGACATAAATAAATGTTACTCTCATAATATAAGCCAAAAAATCAAAATATAAAGCTGCTGTAATAGAACCTTAAATATTTTGTTTGTGTATGTGTGAATGAATAAGAGATTGGATGGAAATGTATAAAAATATTAATAAGAGCTATGGAGTCATCAACTGTAAATCTTTATGAATTCCCATATTTTCTATATTTTCCATATTTTCTGAATTTATTACTCATGGAATGAGAAAAATAAACTTTACAAAGGAACAATAAGGGGGAAAATGACAGTGACTGAAGTGCAGATGATATTCTAAACCAATTCCATTCCCAGTGTGCACAAGAAATCAAGCCATCACCATTCTCAGCTTTTTTTTAACAATATGAAAAAAATGTAAATCCTGGACGAGTAGATAATTAAAAGTTGCACATGCCTATCAAAGCAAGGACACTCCAACTCCCATTCCTACTTGGTGCCTGAACCTTGTAGTGCCTATGGGTTTTCTTTCAAAAGATGTAATAGAGAATGAGAGGCCATCCCTCCCTGGAAAGTACAGTGTAGGTAAGTAGAGGGTGCTAGGACAGCCTTCATAGTTATACCTGAGGCTGCAGGAGGAGTGGAATTGTGTGGTCGGGAAATTGTATCTGATTATGACGGCTCAGTGCCCAATGTCAGAAAATAGCTGCCCTGCTGAAAAAAAAAACAGCCTGCGTGTGTGGAAGGGTGGTAGGAGTTGCAGGCAGCTAGCGACTCAGCAGTGGAGGAAGAGATATAACCCGGACACAGAGGGAGCTGATGGTCAAACAGCAGGGAAATTTTTAGAAGCCGTCTTGACTGTCTGCTGCCAAGAACACAGAGATCCATCTGGGATAAATTGTTTGCTTGTTAGCATGTCGGTTGGTCGGTTGGTACAAGGTGCATGAGAGAATCGCCCTCATCAGGCTTCCCCAACGGCCAGGCTCTTGGACTGTGTCTGGCTTTGTCTTGAGTCAACTGGACCCAGTCCCCGATCCCTGGCACATTTTTTCCTAAGTGAAAGTGATAATCGCTCAGTTGTGTCTGACTCTTTGCGACCCCATGGACTGGAGCCTGCCAAACTCCATGGGATCCTCCAGGCAAGAATACTGGAGTGGTTGCCATTTCCTACTCCAGGGGATCTTCCCAACCCAGGGATTGAACCCTCTTGCACTGGAAGGCAGATTCTTTACCACTGCGGCACCTGGGAAGCCACAAATATAAAACACCTCTCATATGATTTGTACAAAGAACAGCAGGACTATCTTCTCTCCAAAACTTTGTTCTGAATATTGAATATTTATTTCATGCAGTTTAAGAACATCTCATTCCTTTCATCTACCCTAGAGGGGTGGGGTGGCAAGGAGGCTCAAGAGGGAAGGACTATCTATATGGCTGATTTCACACTGTTCTATGGCAAAAACCAGTACAACATTGTAAAGCAATTATCCTCCAATGGAAAAAAAAAAAAACTACCCTTTTGAGTGTCAACCTTGACTTCCCATCAGATCCCCTGTGAAATGTGGTCACATTACAGATAACTGGTCGTCTAGCTATGGAAGGACTAATGCAGCAGATTTGAGGTGGAGCCTGGGGAATTTATAATTTTAATAAGTTTCTTAGATCATTGGCTTCCCTGGTGGCTTAGGTGGTAAAAGCATCTGCCTACAATGCGTGAGACCTGGGTTCGATCCCTGGGTTGGGAAGATCCCTGAAGAAGGCAATGGCACCCCACTCCAGTATTCTTGCCTGGAAAATCCCATGGACGGAGGAGTCTGATAGGCTACAGTCCATGGTGTCGCAAAGAATCAGACACGACTGAGCGACTTCACTCACTTAGATTATTGCAATGACCATCCAGGGTTTACCAGTCCTCCTCTATATTATTACTATAGAAGATGAATACTGATGAAAATCCAAATGTGCAGTTGTTATGTACACGATAGGGACAATGTAGGATAAGGAAAGTGTACTCTTTTCCCTATGTGAGCCTCAGTTTTGTCATCTGTAAAATGGAGATATGATTACCTACTACTTCAGTGTTGTTCCATTGAGATATTTAGCACAGTCTCTTGCACAAAGCAAGTTACTTAACAAATACAAGCACCGCCTTCTCTTTCTTCTGGAATATGGTCAGGTGCATTTCAGAATGCCAACACTCAGCTCAGATCTCTAATGCATCAAAGACATTTGGGGTTAAAGGGTGCCTTGTCCTGGTTGAATGTTTTCAGATTCAAAACATGCCTCTTACCTCCCATTGTCCTGCTGTAACTTGATAAGTATTTCCCATTCATGGGTTTCCTAAAATTATTCTTGACACACTGAAATTTAGCCTCTGTCACCTCATCGGTTAATTTCTGAACATTTTCTATAGGGGTCTTTCTATCAGTAATTGGGAGTTTAGAGAAAGGAGTGGAGAATCTGTGTTTTAAATTTTCCTCTCTATTACTTACTAGACTTTAACTTTGGACCTTTTACCTGGTTTTCTTTCTGAACCTATAAAATGGAGAAAATTAAGAAACTAGGCATATTTTTGCATCATTTCAAGTCCTCTTGGCCTCACTCTCTGGACCCAACCATCCCTGAGGGGTTTAGGCCAACTTCACTCAGACACAGGCTATGAGACCCCCTCCTACCCACACAGTGGGCCTCCTCTTACCTGCCATTACTGAGGCTTTCCTACCAGCAGTCTTGACTATGAGATACCAGAGACTAGAATAACTATTATTGGAAACACACAAGCAATGGAAGAATCCATTCTCCTTCCCCTCCCACAAAGAAAGTTCTGAGACACAATTTATATGCCTTCCTGGGGGACTGTCCCGTTGATCAAGCATTCTGTAATACTTGGTCATGACCACTTTGATAAAGCATTCTTATCTTGATGCTTCCTCCTTCTCTGCTTCATTTTCTTACATCTTCTCTCATGTCCCCAGAGTTGTCTTCTCAATTAAAGTAGTGATCCATAAAATCTGCAATTCTACATTCTGGGTAACTTTATGTTAAGACACATAGTATTTATGTCTTAGAATTGATGTGGAGATAAAATTAGATAGTTCACGAAAATGAGTTAGAAATAGAATTCAATACATGATAAATTATCATGATCATGTATCCTGATTTGTATTTCTCAAGCTGCAAGATGTACTTGACTGTCATCCCCACTAACTGTTCTAACCCCTCTCCTACACCTGCCTTTTCTGGCCACCATTTATGGTTGTCGGTGGTGGGGTGGGGGTGAGGGTGGTCCTTTTTTATCTGAATTCGGAGAACAAGTCTGTGCTTAGAATACTAGTGACAAGTATAACTACTTTGAGCAAAGATTTAAATAGCACTAATTATCTCAACTAGGGCTTTCCTGATGGCTCAGATGGTAAAGAATCTGCCTGCAATGCGGGAGACCTGGGTTTGATCCCTGGGTCAGAAAGATCCCCTGGAGAAGGGAATGTCTACTCGCTCCAATATTCTTGCCTGGAGAATTCTATGGAAGGAGGAGCTTGATGGGCTATATTCCATGGGGTCCCAAAGAATTGGATACAACTGAGCAATTAGCACTTTCACTTTGTTTTCACTTTCAGTTGTCTAAACTACCTGGTAATTCTTTATTAGTTTCTTATTGTTTCTTGAGTATTTGCTCAAAAGATTGTAGCCCATTATGGATAAGGGTTATCACCTCACTTGGATCCTTCACAAGCCAGCTCCCTTGGAGCCAGTAAATACTTTTATTGTGAGACTTTCAAAGTAACATCCTGGGTTTTAGAGAAAATGTTATTTGCATTGAAGGCTGAGAGCCTCATGAGATGGATGGTGGATGGAGGCGTTGGAGAATCTAATCAGCTCACAAGCTTGTGGGTCCATAAACTATCACAGAGTAAGGTCTTTCCTTAATCCCCCAATTAGTGAACTGGATGGACAGAATTCTTCCTTGAAAGAAAAGATCATGACAGGTTCAAGAACAATAGTTTGTGGGTTGAGTTGGCACCCAACCTGTTCAAATCATGTAGGAGGAGTTTAGAAGTCTCTATTAAGAAACAAAATCAAATGAAAACACATTAAAGACCCTTCTCAGTGAGAAAACACAAGGCAAAGAAGGAAAGATATTCCCCCACTCAAGGCTGATGTGTTTGGGAGTGGTCTATGTTGCTTAATAGGAAGTACCTGGCTCATGCGAACTCCAGTGCCTTGCAGAGTTCTTGGCTTGTTAGCTGCTCTATAGGATTTTGTTGACTAATAGGGTGACAGGATGAAGAGAGGCTCAGAGAGGCAGTAAACTCAGCAAGGGAATTAATGCTGACAACAATAAGAAATATACAAGGGGGCATTGCATGAATAAGCTGGAATTTCTTATCATCAAGGGCAAACTTTAAGGTTTGTGGATAGACAGTTTAATAGAAACAGGCAGCCAAGGCTCCTCTTGTCACACAATCACTTACACAATGTGGCTTCTCCTTTCAGTTACAAGTTGTTTCTTTCCTCATCTGTATTCATTCATAAAAACAGAAAGAGCAGTTTACTCTCTGGTCCACACTTTGTCTTTCCTTTTTGCTATCTTCTGCTTGGAGCAAGGATAGCTGCGGGAGTCCTTGGACCTGTCATTCCAAGGGTTATTTTGTCTTCTTTTAAGAGCTGCTGAGAACTCTATTCTTTATCTGACCCATTTTAGGGTGTTTATACTGACTTGGTGAAAAACTTTGTTTGAGTTTTCCATAAGTGAAGTTGCTCAGTAGTGTCCAACTCTTTGCAACCCTATGAACTGTAGCCCACCAGGCTCGACCATTCATGGGATTTTCCAGGCAAGAATACTAGGGTGGGATGTTATGAAAAAATCTAAATGAAACTTTTGGCCAATTCAATATTTTGCAGGAAAGGCAAAGTTTTAGAAGAAGGTTTTAAATTAAAAGACCTCATTATCAAAACCACCCATAAAACCTTCATTATTCTTTTTTTTTTTTTCACTTATTTTTATTAGTTGGAGGCTAATTACTTTACAATATTGTAGTGGTTTTTGTCATACATTGACATGAATCAGCCATGGATTTACATGTATTCCCCATCCCGATTCCCCCTCCCACCTCCCTCTCCACCCGATTCCTTCATTATTCTGATGTTATTCTTTTATGTCTCCATTATTCTGTTAGGGCTCATGCATGCTCAGTCCCCAAGTCCTGTCTGATTCTTTATGACTCCATGGACTATAGCTTGCCAGGTTCCTGTAATTCCAGGCAAGAATACTATAGCATATTGTCACTTCTTCCTCCAGGGGAATCTTCCTGACCCAGGGATTGAACCCACATCTCCTAATAGCTGGCAGACTTTACCACAGAACCACCTGAGAAGTCTCTTTGTTAAGGCAACTCCATAGATATTATGGTTCTTTGCATTTCAGGACCACTTCCTTGGATGTTGCAGGCTGGGAAACACAAAAGCCCATGACCATTCTCAGGATTTGTAGACTATGGCACCATCTTTCCAAAAAGTCACCTGGATTAAGTTCCTTAACCAGATTAAGTCTTAACTACCTGAGAATACTTTGTGTCATTTCTAGCCATGACACTGAGATGAGAGAGTCCAGGTTTAATTGAACATCAAAAATTCCTCTGGAAAGGGACAAAATTTATAATGTGTGGCATGCCTCCTGAAAGGTATGTGAAGAGGAGAAATAAGTGAGAGAGGCTATGCTTCCCACTGTGTTGCTAATATGGGAGTTTTGTTTCTCATTATATGTAAGGAATGTTTTATTTGTTTGTTTTCTGGGAGACAGCTGGCATCTATGTTCTTCTCTTCCAGATCACCATTTCCTATACCCTAGACTGGTTCAAACGTACGAGTTGATGGGTGAGATCTTTCTTCACAAGAAATAAAAAATCAGAAACTTAACAAATGAGTCCCCAAATATTGTAAAATCCTGGTCTGGTAGATGAGATGGCCTTGGGCAGGCAAATCTTTCAGGGAGGACACAGATGTTAAAATCCTAGTAGCATGAGAGCATCAGGCAACTGAAGAAAGAACTTACATGTAGCAAAGATTGTTAAAAAGAGAGAGAGAGAGAGATGTCAGCAGGAAAGACCTTTGCTAACTCCACAATGTTGCCAAGGGCCAGTCAGAATTCTAATCATCAAGCTCATAAAAGTGCAAACATAAAATAGAAACAAAGACAGCTGGCCCTTCAAGTATATCCTGTTTCATTATTTAAAGGTTTATTAAGTGCATAGATCATGGAACCAGTGTCTCAGATTTCCAATGAGACCCGAATCAATATATTAAGATACAGCATTAAAGTTAAGGACTGCAAGCTTTATTGAATACTAAATATCTTTTATAGTGAAATGTCTGTATAAAACTAACTCTCCTGCCCAAGTGGTTATTTCAACATTTTTAAGAAACCTGAATGAAGTTAAACATTATTCAAGGTAAACAGTGGCTTTGAAATAGACAAGCCACCCCCTTACTAGACAACTTACATCCAAATGAGAGGAAAATCTCTATTGTAATAAGTGTGCTTAGATATGAAGAGTAGAAATCCAAGCCCAGTTCTTAGCAAAATAATTAGACCACTGTCTTTGTTTTAGAATCTGTCTCTTACTGGCTGCTTCATTCTTGAATATATTCATCTTATTTATACCAGAAATAAGGTATATTTTTCCTCACTCATGCATTTTTACTTGATGACTACAGTTTCTTGATACAGTTTCTTGAGTCTTGATCATTTGTACAGGTTTGTACTTGTCTCTAGACATTGCTGGCTTAGAGTAGTTGGCCATCTTGACCAATCTAGCTCAGGCCTTTGAAACCCAACTATGGGAGGGACCCTCTTGATTAGATCTCCACTGCCATCACTGCAGCTTCAGGGGCTCATAAAAGGAAGGACCATCTGTCATTGGACTGAGAGTGCCTATCTCTTATGACTTTTTCCATGAGCTAACTCTTACGACATTAAGTTGATTCTATTTTGGCCACCTGATGCGAAGAGCTGACTCATTTGAAAAAAACCCTGATCCTGGGAATGATTGAGGGCAGGAGGAAAAGGGGATGACAGAGAATGAGATGGTTGGATGGCATCACCGACTCAATGGACATGGGTTTGGGTGAACTCCGGGAGTTGGTGATGAACAGGGAGGCCTGGGGTGCTGCAGTTCATGGGGTCTCAGAGTCAGACACGACTGAGTGACTAAACTGAACTATGATTATGATAAGACTTTCAACAGAAATTTGTCTGTCTCAGGCCTCCTGTGACTGCTCTGCCCAGGGCGCCAAGAACTGAGGAAGGAAAGATAGACAACAAGGACTATCTAGGACATACTATTCTGACTTTTTTTTTCATACATAGAATATAGCACACTAACAGTTATGTATATTATTAAATATTCATCAGATTAGTGCTGGAATTTTTATTTGAATCCACTCCAAACTCATATGTATACAAATCTGAATTTTTCATGTTGTTTCTGAATTACTTTACAAATCTTCCCAAATTTATGAGCAAACAACAATAAAAACTATTAAAAGTATTGTCTTGGAGTGGGCAAGTTTGTGTTCTTGAGCACACTGATGTATGAAAGAATTTTATGAATTATTCTCCCATACATCACTCTATAGCTAAGAAATTGAAAAATACATGTTCCCAGATGTATATGAGAACCCATATCTGACTTATTTTGTTAACAGTTCAAAACACATCCCAGGTACTGATTTTGTTCAAATCACTACTGGGCACACAGTATGGGATAACACAAAGTTTGGGTCACAAACATTTATTAAGAACTTACTTTAAACAGATAATACCACATCTCTCTGGCACAGAATAAGACTTAAAGAATTTGAGCTGGGTTAATGATGATGGAATTCCAGTTGCGCTATTTCAAATCCTGAAACATGATGTTGTGAAAGTGCTGCCCTCAATATGCCAGCAAATTTGGAAAACTCAGCAGTGGCCAAAGGACTGGAAAAGGTCAGTTTTCATTCCAATCCCTAAGAAAGGCAATCCCAAAAATGCTCAAACCACCGCACAATTGCACTTATCTCACACGCTAGTAAAGTAATGCTCAAAATTCTCCAAGCCAGGCTTTAGCAATACGTGAGCTGAGAACTTTCAGATGTTCAAGCTGGTTTTAGAAAAGGCAGAGGAACCAGAGATCAAATTGCCAATATCCGCTGGATCATCGAAAAAGCAAGAGAGTTCCAGAAGAACATCTATTTCTGCTTCATTGACTACGCCAAAGCCTTCAACTGTGTGGATCACAATAAACTGTGGAAAATTATGAAGGATATGGGAATACCAGACCACATTACCTGTCTCTTGAGAAACCTGTATTCAGGTCAGGAAGCAACAGTTAGAACTAGACATGGAACAACAGACTGGTTCCAAATAGGAAAAGTAGTACGTCAAGGCTGTATATTGTCACCCTGCTTATTTAACTTATATGCAGAGTACATCATGAGAAACGCTGGGCTGGAAGAAGGACAAGCTTGAAATAAGATTGCCAGGAGAAATATCAATAACCTCAGATATGCAGATGACACCACCCTTATGGCAGAAAGTGAAGAGGAACTAAAAAGCCTCTTGATGAAAGTGAAAGAGGAGAGTGAAAAAGTTGGCTTATCAAGAGACACAGAAGTACAGAGCAGACTATTGAACTCTGTGGGAGAAGGTGAGGGTGGATGTTTCGAAAGAACAGCATGTATATTATCTATAGTGAAACAGATCACCAGCCCAGGTTGGATGCATGAGACAAGTGCTCGGGCCTGGTGCACTGGGAAGACCCAGAGGAATCGGGTGGAGAGGGAGGTGGGAGGGGGGGATCGGGATGGGGAATACATGTAACTCCATGGCTGATTCATGTCAATGTATGACAAAACCCACTGAAATGTTGTGAAGTAATTAACCTCCAACTAATAATAATAATAAAAAAAAGTTGGCTTAAAACTCAACATTCAGAAAACTAAGATCATGGCATCTGGTCCCATCACCTCATGGGAAATAGATGGGGAGACAGTGGAAACAGTGTCAGACTTTATTTTGGGGGACTCCAGAATCACTGCAGATGGTGACTGCAGCCATGAAATTAAAAGATGCTTACGCCTTGGAAGGAAAGTTATGACCAACCTAGATAGCATATTCAAAAGCAGAGACATTACTTTGCCAACAAAGGTCCGCCTGGTCAAGGCTATGGTTTTTCCAGTAGTCATGTATGGATGTGAGAGTTGGACTGTGAAGAAAGCTGAGCGCCAAAGAATTAATGCTTTTGAACTGTGGTGTTGGAGAAGACTCTTGAGAGTCCCTTGGACTGCAAGGAGATCCAACCAGTCCATCCTCAAGGAGATATGTCCTGGCTGTTCATTGGAAGGACTGATGGAAGCTGAAACTCCAATACTTTGGCCACCTCATGCGAAGAGTTGACTCATTGGAAAAGACCCTGATGCTGGGAGGGATTGGGGGCAGAAGAAGAAGGTGATGACAGAGGATGAGATGGCTGGATGGCATCACCGACTCGATGGGCATGAGTTTGAGTAAACTCCGGGAGTTGGTGATGGACAGGGAGGCCTGGCGTGCTGTGATTCATGGGGTCGCCAAGAGTCGGACACAACTGAGCGACTGAACTGAACTGAACTGAACTGAACTGAATGATGATGGTGGTGATTAAAGAAGGAATAACAAATATTCTAGCTTTGGACAAGAGTTTAGATAGTTTCTGAGGTCAATCCATTAATATTTTACAGTTTAATAACCGTTGGTGGTGGTTCAGTGGCTAAGTCATGTCCAATCCTTGCATCCATGTCATGGACTCCAGCCCACCAGGCTCCTCCGTCCATGAGATTTTCCAGGCAAGAATACTGGAGTGGGTTGCCGTTTCCTTCTCCAGGGGATCTTCCTGACCCAGGGATCAAACCCTGGTCTCCTGCATTGCAAGCAGATTCTTTACCAACTAAGCCTACACACAAACATACATACATGTATCACACAGACACCTCCCCAACACACACACATGAAGTCTTATGAAGTGTACTGAGCCTATATCACTGAAATTTTTGGAGGAAATTCAACTTTCATAGCACTACTTATATTAACTACCACCAAACATACAGTGTGTATTCTCCTATTGAAATGTACTTTATATTTTATATGATTACTTTTAAGCTCCACATTAATAAACTTAGCCCAAACAACAGAAGAAAACATCTTTAAAAATAAATATAGCCCATTCTATTTCCATGTGGCATGTACTATTGCTATTGATTTTCTAGTCATTTACTTTTAAAGCCAGGTTGAAAGTGATTTTTAAGTGCTCAATCTCATTTATTAAAACCTTGAGAGTTGGTTGCCTTAATTTTCCTCCAATCAACAAAATAACCCTTAATTTTAAGGTCTGGATTGGTGGCACTCCCAACGATGAAGTAATGATTCCATTTATTTACATTAGAATCAACACAAGTTTATAACTTGAAGCCCTCATCAATTTTCCAAATAAAACTGCAGCTGTAGTGTGCAAGAGATGAAATGAGGTCTGTATTTCTCAGATGTAACAGAGCCAAGAGCTTAACCCAGTCTTCATGAAGTTTAAAAGCAATAAAGCCAAAGTTATTTCAGCCCTGCAGGATACTTATTTAAAGAGATGGATGTTATTGGCTGTCTTTCAATGTACTGCTTATGCTATCATTAAGACTTTGAAAATGGAATCTATACTATTATAGGTGTGGACTACCATAATCTGGTAAGACCCACCCTTTTCCCCAATCGCTATGAAACAAGAGAAAACAACTGTAAAGCTACGTCCAGAGTACTATGATATTTACAGAATCCTATCTCCATTCTCATTCCGTGCAGAAAAAGCCTCAGATTGTGAGATTATGGACTATCATGTGTAAGAACCAGATACATCTGTTAGAAGCTTTGGTCTAAGAGTCAGGAATTTAAGGTGGCTTATTAGAGCACTCAGTGGCACCTACAAAACTGTCAAATTAACAGTATAAAGGAATATACTAACATGTCTAAATTCTATGAAGGAACAAACCATGTCTCTAGCTATAACACTGGCTACTGGGGTAGCCATATCAGTTAGGAAGTGAATGCTGAATGACTTAAAGAGCAAACGATACATAGAAATGGCCAAGTCCTTCCAAGGTGATTAGCTGTTTTAAAAAAGTTTCCAACCATGAAGAAAATCTGAGTTACTTGCTATAGCACAAAGTCTAATTTTGAAAGGTAAGTTGGAAATGGGAGAGAGCAGAGCAGAGCATTCCATCTTCTTTGCTTGGGTGTCTATCTTGGGTAGAAATGCTTTTAAAGTGTCCTGCTTCTTCTTCCCTTCTAAACAAACAAGTTCAACAAGTTCTGTCAAAGGTGTAATCATATTTCTCTATCTCCCTGCAGAATAGCTGAGGTTTCTATTCTACACTAATTTGTACTAGATGTGTTATCATTAGTATATTAAACAGTATATTGGAATAAATTAATGATACTGAGGCATATCAAATTGCTTATGACTGTGCCAAGTCAAACCAAGACAATATTAACATTATGATTCCTATGACAATAAAATTCTTTGGTTTCTCTCAAAACAAAAAGAAAAAATAACTAACAGAAATAGTTCTAGACAAATCACAGATATTAGAATTAGCAGGGAAGGACTTTAAAGCAGCTATGATAAATATGCTCAAGGATTTTGAAAATGATAAAAATAATGAATGAGTAGGTAGTGGTTCTCAGAAAATTAATGGAGTTCATATAAATTAATCTAGTGGGAGGGGGAATTCTAGAACTGAAAAATATGAAATCTGAAATGTAAAATTATCTTATGAGCTTAACAGAAAATTGGTAACTGAATAAGGAATCTCAAGAGAGGAAAATATAAATTATAAAATTAAAGAACAGAGAAGAAAAGAGAAAAGTTTAAAAATGAACAGAGCCTAAGTGAGTTGAGGGACATTATACAGTCTAACAGATATATAATTGGAGTTTCAGAAGGAATCGAAAAAGATTGGAAGAAAAACAAATATTTGAAAAATGGTGGGTTAGATTTCTTTTCCAGTTTTGACTTAAAGAATCAGTCCCTGGAGGATGCTGAATAAAACTCCTTCAGGATAAATATAAAGAAAATGACTTCTAGATACATCATAGTCAGTTTCCTGAAAATCAAAGAAAGAGAGAAAAATCTTAGAGTAAATTCAATGGAGAAAAAAAGACTTTTCATATATTATAATGAGAAGCATATGGTATCCATATAGAAAAAAAATGAACCTCTACACCTAAATGTAACTATACACAATGACTGAATCTTTGATGAATAACAAACATAAGCATAAAATTTTAACTATAAAGCTTCTTTTAAAAATAGGAAAATTTCTACATGCCTTGGGTATGTAAAGATTTGTTACAAAGCAAGCTTTTTACAAGACTGTTCATGAAAGTTTTACTCATAATAGCCCAAAGCTGAAAACACACAAACAAAAAAAACTGTCATGAATAGATAGACTTAAAAACAACAAATGAATGAAACCTGTGGTATAGTCAATGTATTTAAATCTAACTATTAAAAAAAAGTACCAGTGCAAAAAACTGCATAAATAAATTCCAAAAACTTCATGCTAAAAGAAACCAGAAACAAAAAGATGTATGCACTGTCTGACTCCAGAAATTTCAGAATGGGAAAAAATAATCTGTGTTTATAGAAATCAAAGAGTAGTTGCCTCAGAATGACAGAAAGACTGCAAAGGAAGATGAGGGAACTTTCTTAAGTAGCAGAAGTAGCCTATATCTTTAAGGGTTTTGAATTACATAAATGTAAGCATTTGTCAAAACTTGCATAACTGAAAAATATATGTGCATTTTACTGTGTGTATATTTTATCTCAAATTTTACAAAGGAAAAAATATACAAATCAAATTCATCTCCTTTAAGCCACATTATCTTCTGACTTCCCCAATTATTTTAATGGCAACTTTACTCTCAGTCAAAACAAAACTATTTCTCTGCAGTTTTTTGGGGTAGTTTCAAAAGAATAGGTATTAACTCTTCTCTAAATATTTGGTAGAATTTGCCTGTGAAGCCACCTTGTCCTAACATTTGTTTGTTGGGAGTTTTTAAAATCACAGGTTCAATTTCAGGACTTGTAATTGGTCTGTTCATATTATCTATTTCTTCTTGATTCATTCTCTGGAGACTGCACCTTTCTAAGAATTTGTCCATTTCTTCTAGGTTGTCCGTTTTCTTGGCATATAGTTGCTTAGAGCAGTCTCTTATGTCCTTTGTATGCCTGTGGTGTCTATTGTAACTTCCCCTTTTTCACTTGTAATTTTATTGATTTAAACCCTTTCCCTTTATTTTTCTCTTGATGAGTCTGGCTAAAGACATATGGATGGCCAAAAAGTACATGAAACTATGCTCAACACTGATAATATTAGAGAAAATCAAATCAAAACTACAATGAGGTATCATCTCACACAGTCAGAATAGCCATTATGAAAATGTCTACAAATAACAAATGCTGCAGAGGGTGTGGAGAAAAAGGAACCCTTTGACACTATTGGTAGGAATATAAATGGATATAGACACTGTGTAAAAGATTATGGAAGTTTCTTTTAAAAATTAAAAACACAGCTACCATACGACCCTGCAATACCACTCCTGGGCATATATCTGGGAAAAAACATAATTCTAAAAGATACATGCATTCCAATATTCACTGAAGCTCTATTTACAATAGCTAAAACACGGAAGCAACCTAAATGTTCATTGACAGATGAGGGGATAAAGATGTGGTATATTTATACAATAGAATATTACTCAGCCATAAAAAACAATGGAATAATGCCACTTGTAGCTGCATGAATGGACCTAGAGATTATCATACTAAGTGAAGTAAGTCAGACAAAGAAACATACATCAATTATATATAGAATCTAAAAAAATTTTACAAATGAACCTATATATAAAACAGAAATAGACACACAGACATAGACAACAAATTTATGGTTACCAAAGGGGAAAGTGGGTAGGGATAAATTAGGAGATTGAGATTAACATATACACACTACTACATTTAAAATAGATAACCAACAAGGATCTACAATATAGCACAGGGGACTATACTCACTATTATGTAAAAATAATAATCTTAAAAAAGATATGCATGTATGTATACATAACTGAATCAATTTGTTGTACACCTGAAACTAACACAAAGTTGTAAATCAACTAAGCTTCAATAATAATAATAAAACCACTATTTTTTAAATTAATTTATTTATTTTAGTTGGAGGCTAATTACTTTACAATATTGTAGTGGTTTTTGCCATACATTGACATGAATCAGCCATGGGCGCAGATGTGTTCCCCATCCTGAACACCCCTCCCACCTCCCTCCCCATCCCATCCCTCAGGGTCATCCCAGTGCACCAGCCCTGAGCACCCTGTCTCATGCATTGAACCTGGACTGGTGATCTATTTCACATATGATAATATACATGTTTCAGTGATATTCTCTCAAATCATCCCATCCTCGCTTTCTCCCACAGCATCCAAAAGCCTGTTCTTTACATCTGTGTCTCTTTTGCTGTCTTGCATATAGGGTCATCATTACCATCTTTCTAAATTCCATGTATATGCGTTAGTATACTGTACTGGTGTTTTTCTTTCTGACTTACTTCACTCTGTATCATAGGCTCCAGTTTCATCCACCGCATTAGAACTGATTCAAATGCATTCTTTTTAATAGCTGAGTAATATTCCATTGTGTATATGTATCACAGCTTTCTTTTTTTTTATTTAATTTTATTTTATTTTATTTGTATTTTTTTTTTTTATTAGTTGGAGGGAAGACCCAGAGGAATCGGGTGGAGAGGGAGGTGGGAGGGGGGATCGGGATGGGGAATACGTGTAACTCTATGGCTGATTCATATCACAGCTTTCTTATCCATTCATCTGCTGATGGACATCAGTTTGCTTCCATGTCCTGGCTATTATAAACAGTGCTGCGATGAACGTGTCTCTTTCAATTCTGGTTTCCTCAGTGTGTATGCCCAGGAGTGGGATTGCTGGGTCATATGGCAGTTCTATTTCCAGTTTTTTAAGGAATCTCCACACTGTTCTCCATAGCGGCTGTACTAGTTTGCATTCCCACCAACAGTGTAAGAGGGTTCCCTTTTCTCCACACCCTCTCCAGCATTTATTGCTTGTAGACTTTTGGATAGCAGCCATCCTGACTGGCGTGTAATGGTACCTCATTGTGGTTTTGATTTGCATTTCTCTGATAATGAGTGATGTTGAGCATCTTTTCATGTGTTTGTTAGCCATCTGTATGTCTTCTTTGGAGAAATGTCTGTCTAGTTCTTTGTCCCATTTTTTGATTGGGTCATTTATTTTTCTGGAATTGAGCTGCAGGAGTTGCTTGTATATTTTTGAGATTAATTCTTTGTCAGTTGCTACATTTGCTATTATTTTCTCCCAATCTGAGGGCTGTCTTTTCTGCTTATAGTTTCCTTTGTTGTGCAAAAGCTTTTAAGTTTAATTAGGTCCCATTTGCTTATTATTGCTTTTATTTCCAATATTCTGGGAGGTGGGTCATAGAGGATCCTGCTGTGATTTATGTCAAAGAGCATTTTGCCTATGTTCTCCTCTAGGAGTTTTATAGTTTCTGGTCTTACATTTAGATCTTTAATCCATTTTGAGTTCACTTTTGTGTATGGTGTTAGAAAGTGTTCTAGTTTCATTCTTTTACAAGTGATTGACCAGTTTTCCCAGAACCACTTGTTAAAAAGAGATTGTCTTTTTTCCATTGTATATCCTTGCCTCCTTTGTCAAAGACAAGGTGTCCATAGGTGTGTGGATTTATCTCTGGGCTTTCTGTTTTGTTCCATTGATCTATATTTCTGTCTTTGTGCCAGTACCATACTGTCTTGATGGCTGTAGCTTTTAAAAACACTATTAAGTTATTTTTACATCTGCTAAGCTTTTTTTCCAATATTTCACTATTTTCTAAATTCAAATAAACTACACTTTTCACCATTTTTGAGGACTTCATCCAAGCACAGGTAAAGCACTTTTCATTCAATAATTCACTTATAATCTCATTTATATTGTGTATAAACCCTTTGGTCTTTATTTCCTTAGCTACTGTGAGAAAGCTGATTCAGGGCAATCAAGTTTCAAATAGTTTATAGAAAATCAGCATTTGAATTCATGCCTGCCTCCAGATTTTTACCAACATTACTTATTACTAAATCCCCCTAATGTCTGTCCCATTTTGAAGCAGTCCTCTTAACCAAACTTAACCTGGATTTTTGCCCTCAAAGTGGCAATCAATGACCCCCATGTTACCAAAACTGTAGTTATGCTCTAGCCCATATCTTATTTGACCTCTAGCCTTCATTTAGCACTATTGACTTTTTCCCCCTACCTTTAGGGTGTGCTTTTAGCAAACTCCTTTTACTCTTTTTCCCATACAAAAGATCTTTGATTTCCCTTCTTCTCTAGTTACTCCTTCCCAAGTTCATTTGAGTATTCATCCAAGCCCATTCAGCAACTTAACACCCTCGAAGAGCAGTTACAGATACGGTGCTCCTGCTATTTTATGCTCCCTCTCCCTAGATAATCTTAGTCATACATCAGTTGGCAAAACAAAAGGGCTTCTGCTTCCCTCCATCCTCTTTCCCACCTTAAATAAAGATGATTTCTTTAAAGCAGAGTTTGATCATTTCACTTCTTTTCTCAAACCTCCTCAACCCTCCCCCTCCCACTGCCATCCATATGTTCCTCCTCTTGGTATCAAAACAAGATCTTCACTCTATGACAGTCTCTAGGTCTTTCCACAGAGAGAAGTAAGTCAGAAAGAAGAAAAACCAAATATCATATATTAATGCATATATGTGGAATCTAGAAAGATAGTACAGATGAACCTATTTTCACGGCAGCAATAGAGATGCAGATGTAAAGAAGGGACTTGCGGACGTGGGGCAGGGAGAATCGGGAGGATGGGATTGACATGTACGCATCACTATGTGTACAATGGATCCTGACAGCTAGTGGAAGCCTGTGGTATAGCAGATGGGGCTCAGCTCGGTGCCCTGTAGTGACCTAATGGGGTGGGAAGGAAGTCCAAGTGGGAGCGGATATATGTGCACATAGAGTGAACTCACTTCATTGTACAGCAGAGGCTAACACAACATTTTAAAGCAACTAGACCCCAGTAATAATCATAATAATAAATCTTCAAAACTGTAGAAACAGCTCTCTTCACCCTGTATTACACTGCTCCTTTTTCTATCATCTGCGGGTCAATCACACAGGTTTCCATGCCTCTCTGTTATTCTTTTTACCTTGTGCCATGACTTGTGCTTTTCTTATTTTTGATCATTACACGTTTCCTTACATTTGCAAGAGCAGAGTGACATGACATATCTTCCCTGAAACTCTCCCATATTCCAAAATCAGAAGTATCACTTTCCTCAGCAAACTCTCAGATTACTATATAGTATCGTTTCTACAAAAAGATATTGAAGAGTCAAAAATCACAGTGGGAATTGAGGTGGAAAAAAGAGTCACTGCCCGAGTTCTAGAGTCTTCTCTAACTATTGGGTAATAACTGGGATGAGGATGAGTGAAGAAGACATTGAAGGAAACAGTGGATTAACTTGAGAGCCATGAACTTCAAAAGGAGATAAATATATGGTTTCCTTGAGAATATAAATGTTTTCCTCTGGCTTGAAAATACCAGTAGTACAGAAGAATGGAAACTAGTCAAAAGGGCTTCAGAGGAAGTGGTATTTCTGGGGAGGAGCCAAATTTCCGTAATTTAAGTAATAGGTATGTTGAACAAAAACTCCAGTCAGGCAAAATGTCTTCATCATATTTTTTTAATTCAGACAGCATGTTTCATTCCTAATATCTAAACAAATATCAACTACAATTTTTAAAAAGTCTCTACTGAAAGTCTTGCCAGTAAAACAAGCAAAACAAAAACTACTAAAATATCTTCTTAGGAAGCAATTAGCTGCCCAGTAATTTCTCTGGGTATGACTTGTTCTAATCTTCCCCTTATTTAAAATTCCTCATATGGGTCTTTTTAACCACAGGAGTGAATCCAAACTTGCACGCTTGAAGGCTGAGGCTTTTCCTTTTTTGTTACCTAATTATGTTCCAGCCTCATCGCCATCATAAGAATCCTCTACGTATTCTTCATGGTCCAACAGTAGCATTACTCTTCTTTTTATTCCATGCAATTTCCTCATTAGGTGCCACTGCAAATGCTTTTCCCTTTTTTCTGGATTGTCAGTGCCCACATTCTTTTTTTGCCAGTTCAACACAGAGAACATTCTGGGTACCATATGTGGTTGATCTGTGCCTGAACTGAGCCATTTGTCTTAACTGGTAGTCAATTGTTCATTACATGCACTGTCCTATATTACATTCATTTGTTCAACTTTTCTTTTTCTTTTTTTTAATTGAATGCATAACTTTTATTTTTTTATTTTATTTTTTATTTATTTATATTAGTTGGAGGCTAATTACTTTACTGACTTGCTTTCTAGAATATGAACTTGTGTACTGCAGGTCTGATTACCCTGTAATCCCAACTAGGACAATGGCTACATACAGTGAATGTTCAATAAGAATTTCATTGAGCGGGACTTCCCTGACAGTCCGGTGGTTAAGACTTAACCTCCCAATGCAGGAGGTGCAGGTTCAATCTCTACCTGTACCCAGGTTGCAATTATTTGAGCAAACTCTGAGAGATGGTGAAGGACAGAAAAGCCTGGAGCGCTGCAATCCATAAGTTTGCCAACAGTCAGACACGACTGAGTGACCAAACAACAACCATGTTGTAACAAATTCAATAAAGACTTTAAAAATGGTCCACATAAAAAGTGTTAAAAAAAAATTAATTGAGCAACTTCTCTGGGGGCTCAGTGGTGAAGAGTTCCCCTGCCAATGCTGAAGACATGGGATCTGTGATCTGGGAACATCCCCCCATGCTGCGACGCAAGCTAAGCCCTGCGCCGCTACTGAGTCTGCGCTCTAGAGCCCAGAGCCACAACTACTGAAGCCCACGTGCCCTAGAGCCAGCGCTCTGCAGCCAGAGACGCCAGTGCAACAAGAGCCTGCGCACTGCAACAAAGAGTAGCCCCCGCTCACCGCAACTACAGAAAGCCCTCGAAGCAACGAAGACCCAGCACAACCAAAACTAAATAAATAAATATTTTCAGAAAAGTATTTCATTGAAATAATATGACCCACAGGTTCAAGAGAGCCTGGTAATAGCATAGAAAAGCAGCTAAAGGTCCAAATTAATAGCTTTGTATGTGTGTATTAAACCATGACTGATTTTGTGACTCTGGAAAGTTATTCAGCTTCCCTTAGCTTCAATTTTATCATTTGGGGAAGAAAAGGCAAATGGAGATAATAATACTCTGTGGAATAACAGTTAAGACATGAGATGATTCGTATAAAATGCATAGCATGTTTTCTGTCATATAGTGAACACTCAAACTAGAGGTGTTATTATTTGCACTACTACAAAATTAACACCCCAAAATAGGGATCCAAGAGGATTCATGATGCACTCGTGGGAAAAGATCTATGTGTTTTTCTTATCACTGAGCTCTCAATGCTCACATATTTATGTCCATTTGAGGTTGTTACAGTAAATTCAGTGGCTATCCAAGCCTCTAAAAACTTAAAGAATGCCCAGTTATTTTTTTTTTTTCTTTCAAAGACTCTGGAAATTTTCATTTCCTTTAGACAAACCGAACTTGAAGGCCATCATAATGTCACTGTGAATACATACAAGTATGAGAGATCTAGCTATGGAATGGCTTATAGGAGAGAGAATAGACAAATATGAAATAGATATAAAAACAAACATAATTCATGTAAATGGCCCAATAAAAAGTAGCAATTTCTCCACAATTTTCAAAAATTAGTTGAGTGAGGAAGAGTTGCACATTTTCAAGCTGGGTTTGATTCACAGGTGATTTTTATATGTATGCCTCAAAAATGCAGGAGAAACTGAGTGACCTGGGAGCTGTTTCTGAAGGACTGGTAGTAGAATGCCTTAGTTTTGTAAATCAGCATAAGAATACCAAGGAGTTCATCCTTAAATGACACTTCTGAATTTATTTCCTACTAATAGCAACGTTTGGTGAACTGTTGTGGACCTATGCACTGATTAAATCTCCTCCTCTTATCACACTCTAGTTGAAAGCACAGATAATGATCAAGGATCATGTGGAGGACATGCAGGTCATCCATCGCACTAGGTGTCTGAGTAGTATACTTGATTCTTCTTGGGTCATAGGAAAGCTATTTATTTAGGCTACAATGTCTCTGCTCTACCCAGAAGTGCTTTCACTGAGATTCATTTGGAATGCATGCCCCAGCATGGAGGAGTTATCTCAACTGTGACTATTTGAAAGGTCACTAGATGAATGGTTTATCCCTCCTCACCCTTTACCTCAGACTATCTGGGTTGGCTGTGTACCTTCTGTGATGGAAAAAATATTACTAAAAATCAAAGCCATCTGTCATTAAAACAATCAAGATTAATCAGAACAGAATATAGTTAAGGTAAAAATGCCCTTCCTGGGGTAACAGTTGTTTGAGTGCCCTCATCATAGGCTCCCCACACCTCTCTTTTTTTAATTTTTTTAATTTAATTTTTATTTATTCATTTTTTATTTTCTATTTTTGGTGGTAAGGCATGCAGGATGTTAGTTCCCTGACCAGGGATCAAACGCATGCCCCCTGCAGTGGAAGTATGGGATTTTAACCAGTGGACTGCCAGGGAAGTCCCAAATCTCTCTCTCTTTTTAAAATTTACCATTTTCCTTCCTTTCGGTGACAGCTTTTTGATAAGGTTGGTCAGATGGTTTGTTTCAACTGTAAACCTGATTTCTACAATGTTGCTCAGCTCCTGAACCATATTCCTCATGAAATCTTGCAACTGGGGAGCATAGCTTTATTAAGACGAAGATTCTTTATTAAGATGAACTGGATTCTGTTATTTTCAACTCAAGCCTGATTTTCTTGTTTTCATTACATCATGTAGACACTGAAGTTATCTAGAAATGCTGACCTGCCCCAAATAAATTGAGGTGACCAAGCAGTTTCCCCAAATACCAATGATGCAGATTCCCTTATGTAAAGGGAAAATAAGAGGGGACAGATGTTTGAGCACAGACAAGGACCCAGCGCCCTCAAATCATAATCTGGCAAGTGCCCCAGAGACAGCGCTGCTTGCATTCCCCTTTCTGTCACCAGAAGTCACAAGCCCTTCACTTCTAGTTCCAATGTCTGTAAAGAAAGCAAGGGCCTGGCACTCTGAAAACTCACCCTATTACAAAAGGTGAGTATAGTTTTCCCTACATGCGTGCATGCTCAGTCGCTCAGTTGTGTCTGACGCTTTAAGATCGCATGGACTGTAGCCTGCCAGGCTCCTCTGTCCATGGGATTCTCCAGGCAGGAATACTGGAGTGGGTTGCCATTTCCTTCTCCAAGGGATCTTCCTGACCCAGGGATCGAACTAGCGTCTCCTATGTCTCCTGACTTGTCAGGTGGATTCTTTACTACTAAGCCACCTGGGAAGCCCACTTTTCCCTACATACATCACAAATAATTAAATTTTCTATCATCCTCTGGTTGGGTTTCTCAACACTGTCTACCTCCATGACTATTATCATTGAGGGGAGGGGTATGTTTAAAGTCTCTAGGATCACTTTCCTAATAATATCAACAGATGTAGCCTGAGTTGAGTTCTCTTTCTAATCCATAGGCAAAGGGACATTTTAGTCAACAACTTCTTTGGTCATAGTTCTCTAAAGTCAGCATAGATTTTAAAAGTTTGTTACTATTTTGGTCTGAATGGGGAGACCAAAAAAAAAAAAAAACTTATTTGTTCAGGATTAGATTGGGGGAATGCTGAGGGGATAATCTAACTTGAAACAAGTGCTCAGGGCTGATGCACTGGGAAGACCCAGAGGGATAGGATGGAGAGGGAGGCAGGAGGGGGGATCGGGATGGGGAACACATGTAAATCCATGGCTGATTCATGTCAATGCATGGCAAAAATCACTACAATATTGTAAAGTAATTAGCCTCCAACTAATAAAAATAAATGAAAAGAAAAGAGACACTAAAAGGAAAAGATGGGCTGCTGACCAAAAACAAGTACAAAGGGTCCCAACTTATAGAGGTTTGAGTAGGTGTCCTCAAGTTTATGATGGGACAAAGGCCATACACATTCAGGAGAAAGTGTACTTGAATTTTGATTTTTTTTGCTGGGCTAGTAATACGCACTATGACATTCTCTGCAGCTCCCTATTAAGCCATGTGACCTCAAAGTAAACAACAGATACACTTACAGCCATTCTGTACCCAGACAACCATTCTGTTTTCCAATTTTAGTAATAGCATTTAGTAAATTACATGAAGCATTCAATATTTTATTATAAAATAACTTTGTGTTAGATGATTTTGTTCAACTGTAAGCTAATAGAAGTTTTCTGAGCATGTTTAAGGTGGCTGAGTAGTAAAGAATCCACCTGCAATGCCAGAGCTTCAGGAGATGTGGGTTCGATCCCTGGGTGGGAAAGATCCCTTGCAGGATGAAATGGTAACCCCACTCCAGGATTCTTGCCTGGGAACCCCCATGGACAGAGGAACCTGGTGGGCTGGAGCCCATTGGCTCACAAAAGAGTCAGACATGACAGCACCCGTGCATGCAAGATGCAAGGTAGGTTAGGTGAAGCCATGATACTCGGCAGGTTAGGCATGCCAAATGCTTTTCAACTGATATTTACAACTTACAATCGGTTTAGCGGGACATACCCTACTGCAAATCGAGGAAGATCTGAACAAGAATCAACATCAGCACTGAGGGTCCAACTATGATGCGGGCAACTTGCCTCCCTGTCTTACGACTTTGCCTCTGATCCTGTATATTCTCTACATTGCCACTGTAACCATTGCTCCAAAAGGCAAGTCTGAAACATCATCTTTAAAAACTGTCAATCACAAGCAAGAGAATATTCTGACTCCTCACTGGGTTTTATAAGCTCCCTCTCAATCTAGCCTCTGTAGACCTCACCCCATTCCAATTATGAGAGACTTGGGCAGGTCCCAACATCAATGCTTCACTGACTGTTCTAATTCCTCAGCGTGGAACACCTCCTCATTACATACCACAATCATTTATCCTTCAGAACTTATTTTCTCACATCTCCCAATAGAGATGACTATTTTGTGTGCGTTCCCCTCTGTCTTTAGTTAGTTAGTTAAGTCTTTAGTACCTGACATATATCTAACTGTGTGCTAGAACTGGTCCATGTAGGCTCATAGGAGCTGATCCTTAAACTTAAAGGAACTTTCAGAGCCACTTTTTAAACACGCTATTATTAAAAAGTTAATTCTATAAAATTACATTTAAGTTAGTTATTTTAAAAACTACACTGAGAAATACTCAAAGCTCATCACTTCCTAGATATTTTACTACATTTTACAATCACATATTCTTTGAAGGTCTTTATTTCTATTTTATATGTATGTTAGATATACTATAAATGACATGCCATTATGAATCTCTTTCCATCACCCTGATCAGTGACATCCTGTTGGTAGTTTGAGATTATCCATGATGGGAGTATTGATAAACCATGGAAACTGACAAATACTACACATCAGGGCCTTCATGTTGTCACAGTGATTGTCTAGCCTTAAGAAAATGTTTGACAAAATGTTAATAATACAAATTAAATTTAAAACTCACTGTGTTTCTAGATGTTGCATTATGAATAACACAAAAAAATTGAAAACAGTTTTTCAGAATTTGAAAATTGCTATCCAACTGACCAAAAAAAAAGCCGCTCTGTCATTGATGACTAAGGGAAGTGCTGACATGCATCTTTGTGGTTTCCCTTTCATCTTACTTGTTAATATAAACTGAAACAACAGATGCTGTTTATTTCTTCTGGAACTCTGTCAATTGCAACCATTAGTTGGCTGTAGGAAGAAGGCAATGGCAACCCACTCCAGTACTCTTGCCTGGGGAATCCCATGGACGGAGGAGCCTGGTAAGCTACAGTTCATGGGGTCGCTAAGAGTCAGACATGACTGAGCAACTTCACTTTCACTTTTCACTTTCATGCATTGGAGAAGGAAATGGCAACCCACTCCAGTGTTCTTGCCTGGAGAATCCCAGAGACAGAGGAGCCTGTTGGGCTGCCATCTATGGGGTCGCACAGAGTCAGACACGACCGATGTGACTTAGCAGCAGCAGTTGGCTGTAGATACAAAAGGTCAGCCTAAAAACAATGTAGGCATTCCCTACATAATTTAAGGTTTAAAATAAAGAGCATTGTATATTTCATTATTATTTGTAAATTATTTGCTAAGCTTCATTTTTTTCTATGCTTTCTGTAAATCAGTAGTATTTATAATACGCTTGTGTACATGCTTGCATTATACTTGTTTCCTCCCAGAAGTCTAGTTGTTAAACATTTACTAGTATACCACTTCACATACCTATCTCCTCCAAGAGCCTGGAAGTTTCTGTTTTTCATGTATTTTTTAAGAGTTAGGATTCAATCTGAAGCATCAAGTCTTTAGCACCGATTAGACACCCAGTAGGTACTTGATAAATGCTTGTTGACTTGCATGAAAAAGAGGAAGGTATTCCTGACTACTCAGATTTGTAGGACCTCTCCAACCTCATGGAGACTGGCATGTTTCTCAGCTGGGCCAAGGTGACTGGGGAGCAATAGACTAATTATCCTGTCTAAATAGAAAGGAGCAGAGGAAGGGAAGAGAAGAGGGGCCTGGCCAAAGCGTCAGTGTTACAGAATATGTTCCTATAATTCTTTTACTAGCCTCCCATTCTAAAAATGTTATCATCAGAAGACACGCTGAATCTAATGGATTGGTCTGCTCAATTAAAATTATTTTTAGAGTCTGTAATGCGTACTAAGTTGCTTCAGTCGTGTCTGACTCTTTGCAATAGACTGTAATCTGCCAGGCTCCTCTGTCCATGGGATTCTCCAGGCAAGAATACTGGAGTGGGTTGCCATGCCCTGCTTCAGGGGATCTTCCCAACCCTGGAATGGAATCTGGGTCTCTTATGTCTCCTGCCTTTGCAGGCGGGTTCTTCACCACGAGCACCACCTGGGAAGTCCAGAGTCTGTAATAAGGGCAGCTCTATCATACTCAAATACATTCTCTATCTATTCTCCAACACCCATAGATTTACATACTACATATACTTAATATTAACATTTATTAAGGGGAAAGGATTGAAAACATTTACATGCCAAAATACAATCAATAAAGTTAGTTGAAATTGTAAAACAATCCCTTTAATTGCTGAATTCACATTGGAACTTTTTCCTCACTTGGCTTAGAACAGAAAATAGAAATCACCCTTGGTATTTCAGTAGAAAGAGAGTTAACAAAGAGCTTCAGGCCCTTATAGTATGGTTGAGGCACAGAGCAGGAATATTCTATAGGCTGGGACTACAGGAATGATCCAGAATTTTGTAGAACTGATTTATTCAAAGGGCTTTCCTCAGCTACAAGCCACCACTTGGGTGCAGACTTATAAGGCTGCTTGGATCAAGAAACCGCCACCACTCTGAAAACACACAAACATTTACAGAATGCACACTAGAAAAGGCTACTATAAAATTTTACATCCCCAGTTTCCATAAACAGCCAAAAGAAGAAGGGAAATGATCTCTGCCTTATGTCCAAACAGCGTAGATGTATATCTAACTGGCAGACTCACATCCAGTCATAGTTTCAAGAGAGAATAGGAAATGTGAGTTTTAGATTTCCTACTTCTATGGAATAGGAAGACACAATAAAAGAGATGGGTTGGATGCCGAGTATCAAACAACAGTAAACAATAAAAATCCCTAACTGGTCAGTATCTGTTCTCAGATGGCCATGGGACTATATTCTTCAAATTGTACCAGAACTCAACTGACCACTACACCAGTTTTTCCAAAGTGACCTTTGGCTAACACAAAATAACTAATAGCCTCTCTACCTAGAAAAAAGTCTTAAAATATGATTGTGATAATTGAAAATGTGGCATGTGCTTTGTACTCTGCTTTTATTTTCACTTAAAATTATTTATATACCAATAAAAAATTTCATAAACATTTGCAAAGGATACTTAATATGCGATTTGTGACTGTCCTATATTATACTTAACCATTTGTCTTTTGCTAGTCATATAGGTAAGTTATGATTTTCCACAAATGCTAAATTTGTAAGAAACACCTCTGTATATAAATATCTGTCATCCTCTCCAATTAGGATAGATTATCAACCTTCTCTTAAAAAAATGGGTATTATATACTAGCTCACCAAATCTAGACCTCTTTATTTGTTCTGTAAATGAGATAAAAGTAGAACCACATTATTTCAGAAGGAACAGGGAAGAAAGTCAGCAGTATATTTGTGCTAAAATAGCACAACTTCTAAAACACCTGGGGCCTTGTTTAGAGGCATTACATAAAAGCATAGATTGCAGTAAATAATGATACATTCTGATGTGTTTTAGGCCCATAATCTTGATGTAATATACCAACATGTTTCTTATTTTAAATGATACTTTATCATTAGAAACTAGTACTGGCAAATGTTATTGCTTATTTTCCTAAAGAAGACCACATCTGTTTCTAACATTTTTAGTTTAAATCAATTCACTAAGTATGTGATTCCCCATCATGCCAAATTCTGAGGCTATCAAAAATGGGCAAAATAATGTCCCTAAACTCCAAGAGCTTACAGTGTTTTAGAGGAGGGAGAAAATTGCTTTATTGCTCTACTTTAAAACTGAATTTTGTTCTAAGACTTTCTTTAAATCTGAGTGAGAATGGAGTTGGGTGATAGCACAAATGATTCTCTTTAGAATCTTTAGACTGTAAATTCCTCAAGGACTGGAGATTTATTTCTCATTTAAATTGGAATCACCATTATTTACTTTGCAACTTGATAACTATAGATTGGATGACTGAATTAAAACATGGATATTAAATTAATGAATCCACTTGGACTGTATTCTCTATGATGGAAAATTAGTTCAAACAATGGCCAAAAATCTATGTGGCTTAGTAACCAGACAAATTATACTGAAGTTACAGAACATTTATCAAGAACTTAACTGAAGTCTGTTATAAACCTTTTACATGCTGTACTTTATTTACTATTTACAACTACTTTACATGGTCAGTACAGTTATGTTTCCCAACTTATACACAAGAAAACTAAGGCTTAGAATTGATTTGCCCAAATCATGCAGTAAGAAATGAAGTGGGGATTTCAAATCCCAACATATTCTTAACCATTATACTAGGTTGGCTCCTATAGATAATAAAACAAATATCAAGAGTAGATAGGGGGGGAAATAGCACAGCAAGTCAACAAAACATTGTTCAAGTGCTGTGACCTCCTGCATGTCTTTTCACAGCAAGTAGAGTCACATCATTATCAAATTTCTATGTGTCCTTTTGGTAGGGAGTCTACTATTGCCTCTTGAGGTCCTACCAACTTTGAATTCCCCCAAACGTTGAATGCATATTCTGTCCCAAAGTGTTCAGAACTTAAAGGAACACAAAGCCAAGAGTAAATCCAATGCTGTTGGTAAACACTGCCTTTGTCTCTAACTGGTACGCCGCATTGCTGTTGAAATGGTATAATTTTCTACATGCCCATGAAAGTCCACTCTACAGTGATGCTTTATTGATCTGGATACTTGCCAGCTTGACAGGGTTGCCTCTTGCTTGAGTGAGAGCTTATATCTCAGTGGGAGGCAGAATTCTAAATGGTTCTCCATTTGTCTGGCCCCTGATGCACTCATGCCTACTCTTAGTTATTCAATTAACATTAGTCAAGGTGTTGCTGTATGGGATTTTGCAGATGTAATTAAAATCCCCAAACAACTGACTTTAAGATTGAAAGGTTATCTGGGTGGACCTGGAATTAACATTTGAGTAATAAATTTGAGTAAATTTGAGTCTACTGATCAGAGACATTGAGTCAAAGAGATGAGAAGAATGAGAGATTTAATAGGAGTGAGATAGGTGGAAAGACATAGGGTATAGAATTCAGGAACACTCTAGAAGCTGAGAGCAGCCTGTGCGGATAATGGCAGAGAACTAGGGACAGTCCTGTAGCCCCAAGAACCTGGATTCTGTCAGACACTGAATGGATTTTGGTGTGGCCTCTTCTCCAGAGCCTGCAGAGAAGCGAGCATCCTGATTTTAACCATGGTATACCCTGAACAGAGAACCCGGCTACTCAATACCAAACTGTGAGCTCCTAAACACACATTGTTTCAAGCAGCTATGTAGTATTTGTTATATAGAGATAGAATTACAGTCCATGGGGTCACAAAGAGCTAGACCCAACTTAGCAACTAAACAACAAAAACAATAGAAAACCAATATGAGTTCTGTTGTTCACCCTCTAAGGCCGAGGATTTTTCTCCTCAGTTCAAAGGTTTGGTCTGAGGTGCTTCTAGCATGATTCACATTGAATTACAGAATCTCCCAGATCCTATAAAATTTCAGGGCCAGGCTTCTTTAAGTGTTTTTATTGAGTTCCCACTTTTCATTCACAAAAGCAAACTGTTCTTCAATTCAACAGATAAAGCCTTGCTGTCAAGCTACAACAAGTTCCAATGCAGTCTCCTTACTCAAGTCACTGACTTCTTATTGTAGATATTTAAAATTGACCTTTCAATTTTAAAGGTCAATTTTTTCTATTAAAAAAAAGAAAAAAACAAACTATTGGTACTTCCCTGGTGGTCCAGTGGTTAAGACTCTACACTTCCATTGCAGGGGGTGTGGGTTTGATCCCTAGTTCGAGAACTAATTCCCACAATCCAAGTGGCCAAAGATTAAAAAAAAACTAAAAAAAATGTAAATAAATAATATCATGTGACCTGATATTGTCAACTCTAGGGAAAGTATAATTCTACCTGTCAGTAATGCCTACATTTAAGTTTGGTTTGAAAAGGTATACCATTACCTGTGAATTCTTTTGGCTAACCAGAAAAGAAAAAAATACACACACATATATATACCTACGCTTTTCCTTTTCAGGTTTTGTGTCAAAACAAACTTAAAGTAACATGCAAAAGAAGCAAATGTACACTCAGAATACTAACTGGGAGTGCAAATGTGGTAACTTGATGCTTTTCTGCATAAATAAATACAGAATGTTCACTGGACTCCTTCATGATTGCCTTCTCTGTTTTTGTTCGGTATTTGCCTGTATTCTCTCTTTATCAGACAAATATCTTAAAGTCTCAAACCACCAGCACTTTTATATATCTTTTATATATCTGTGCAATTCAGGATAATATTTGCTTTCAAAACATTTTTATAGTGAGATAAAAGAAAAGCCTGGAAGGAGAAGGTGAATTATATTAAACAGTGATTCATAAGAGTTGAACGTCAATGAGAAGGGAGCCAAATATTATCTGGAGGTTATTCCACATCTCATCATCTTTTGAAATATGCTATCCTATATAAGAGAAAATAGACTTTATTCAGCTTTGCAGATCCATTGTTTTGGATTTATTTAAAATAGCAGATAATTTCCTCCTCCAAAGCAAGGACTCAAAGAGTTATGGTATAATAAACCCACCTTTAATATTGGCAACTTCTCCCTCACAGAAGTCTAATTTAAGAAGTCAAGGGTTCATTTAAGTATCTCCAGATTTCTCTGCAAGAGGTTGACTTTAAACTTTAGTAAAAGGCAGACTCATCTACATTTCAGGCTAGGCAAACCTAAGTTCATTTTAAAATCTTACTCTACACATATTTTATTCTATGTGTAATAAATAGACTAAAACACAGCAGGTAAATCTGATCCTTTGTTGAATTTTGTTTGCATCTAAATGTTTTAACAAAAAGTCCTATTGAAAAGGATAATAATAAAACTGAGTGGAAATTGTTGAGTTTTACCTTCTTTTTTTTTTTTTTTTCTTTTTCATTTATTTTTATTAGTTGGAGGCTAATTACTTTACAATATTGTAGTGGTTTTTGTCATACATTGACATGAATTAGCCATGGATTTACATGTATTCCCCATCCCGATCCCCCCTCCCACCTCCCTCTCCACCCAATCCCTCTTGGTCTTCCCAGTGCACCAGGCCCGAGCACTTGTCTCATGCATCCAACCTGGGCTGGTGATTTGTTTCACTCTAGATAATATACATGTTTTGATGCTGTTCTCTTGAAACATCCTTAGTGAAGCTTTTGGAAAACTAATATTAAAGATCACAAGTTTGTAACCCAGGCATCACTGTTCACCTGGTAGAAGTTTAATAACAAAAATATAAAGCATGAAATACATCAAGAAATAAACGTCTTTTGAAAACTAACCTATAAAACATTATTTCAAATCATGATTACAAACACATAATTTAAATAAGAAATTGTAAACAATACATGAAACTAAAATTGAAATGTTAAAGTAAGGAAATATAAGGAAAGAAGAGGGTGAAGAAACTTCCCTTGTAGCTCAGTAGGTAAAGATTCTGCTTGCAATACAGGAGATCTGGGTTTGATCCCCGGGTCAGGAAGATCCTCTGGAGAAGGAAATGACAACCCACTCCAGTATTCTTGCCTGGAAAATCCCATGGACAGAGGAGCCTGGCAGGCTACAGTCCATGGGGTCGCAAGAGTTCGATACAACTTAGTGACTAAACCATCATACTAAACAGAGAAGACCCTATGAGATTAATCTTCTAGTAGATCTCAAAACTGCCTACACAAAAGAATCACCTACAGAAGAACTAATCAAGTTGACCAAGAGGAATGGTTCTCCAAGTGTGGTAACCATCACCTGGGAACTTATTGAAAACGCAGATTCTCAGATTCACTCCAACTGTTAAATAAGAAATTCTGGAAGTGGAACCCAGCAATCTGGATGGTAACAGGTCTTCCAGGGCTTCTGTTTGAGACTTGTTGATCTAGAGTAAAGAGGTAAATCATATCTTTATTGTTTGAAAGTGCTAATATACAGCCAAGATTAAAAATTCTGAGTTAAACACAAAAAATTAGGTAGATATCAAAACTGAACAAGAAGAAAGTGAAAACATTATTTAAAATGGGCAAAAGATCTATCTAAACAGACATCTCATCAAAGAAAATATACAGATGGCAAATAAACATATGAAAATATGCTCCACATGGTATGTCATGTTCAGTTCAGTTCAGTCGCTCAGTCGTGTCCGACACTTTGAGACACCATGAACTGCAGCACACCATGCCTCCCTGTCCATCACCAACTCCCGTAGTCCACCCAAACCCATGTCCATTGAGTCGGTGATGCCATCCAACCATCTCAAACTCTGTCGTCCCCTTCTCCTCCTGCCCTCAATCTTTCCCAGCATAAGGGTCTTTTCAAATGGGTCAGCTCTTCACATCAAGTAGCCAAAGTATTGGAGTTTCAGCTTCAACATCAGTCCTACCAATGAACACCCAGGACTGATTTCCTTTAGGATGGACTGGTTGGATCTCCTTGCAGTCCAAGAGACTCTCAAGAGTCTTCTCCAACACCACAGTTCAAAAGCATCAATTTTTGGCACTCAGCTTTCTTTGTAGTCCAACTCTCAGATCTATACATGACCACTGGAAAAACAATAGCCATGACTAGATGGACCTTGCTGACAAAGTGATGTCTCTGCTTTTTAATATGCTGTCTAGGTTGGTCATAACTTTCCTTCCGAGGAGCAAGCGTCTTTTAATTTCATGGCTGCAATCACCATCTGCACTGATTTTGGAGCCCAGAAAACTAAAGTCAGCCACTGTTTCCACTGTTTCCCCATCTATTTGCCATGAAGTGATGGGACCGGATGCCATGATCTTAGTTTTCTGAATGTTGAGCTTTAAGCCAACTTTTTCACTCTCCTCTTTCACTTTCATCAAGAGGCTCTTTAGTTCTTCTTCACTCTTGGTCATAAGGATGGTGTCATCTGCATATCCGAGGTTATTGATATATCTCCCAGCAATCTTGATTCCAGCTTGTGCTTCCTCCAGTCCAGCATTTCTCATGATGTACTCTGCATATAAGTTAAATAAGCAGGGTGACAGTATACAGCCTTTACATACTCCTTTTCCTATTTGGAATCAGTCTGTTGTTCCATGTAAGTTCTAACTGTTGGTTCCTGACCTGAGGGAATTGCAAATTAATACAGTGAGAGACCCTACACATCTATTAGAATGGTTACAATCTAGAACACAGATGATAACCAATATCAACAAGCACACTCATTCATTGCTTGTAAGAATACAGAACAGTATAGCCATTCTGGAAGACAGCTTGGTATTTTCTTACTGAAGCAAACAATCTCTTACCATATAATTCTACAGTTGTGCTCATTGGTATTTATCAAATGAATAAAATAAAAAAGGTCCACATAAAACCTGCCATTGGATATTTAGAGCAACTTTATTTAGAACTGCCAAAAGTTTGAAGCAAGCAAGATATCCTTTAATAGGTAAATGAATAAGTAAACTGTGATATATCCTTATAATGAATTATCAAGAAATGATACCAAGCCATGAAAAGATGTGGAATAGGCTTAAACGCATATTACTAAGTAAAAGAAGCTAATATGAAAAAGATGCACACTGTGTGATTTCAATTATATGACATTCTAGGAAAGGCAAAACTATGAAGACAGTAGTGATAGTGATAGTGGTTAGAAGGCAAGAAGGTATGAATAAGTAGAACACAAAGGACTTTCAAGGAAGTGAATTTATTCTTTTTTAATTTTTTTTACTGTGGTTAAACCACATAGAAAAGGTTCCTATGTGCATGCTAAGTTGCTTCAGTCATGTCCAACTTTTTGTGATCCTATCAACTGTAGCCCACCAGATTGTCTGTGGGATTCTCCAGGCAAGAACACTAGAGTGGGTTGCCATGCTCTCCTGCAGGGGATCTTCCCAACCCAGGCATCAATCCCATGTCTTTTTTTTTTTTTTTTTTCATTTATTTTTATTGGTTGGAAGCTAATTACTTCACAACATTGCAGTGGGTTTTGTCATACATGACCCAGCAATCACACTCCTGGGCATACACACCGAGGAAACCAGATCTGAAAGAGACACGTGCACCCCAATGTTCATCGCAGCACTGTTTATAATAGCCAGGACATGGAAGCAACCTAGATGCCCATCAGCAGACGAATGGATAAGGAAGCTGTGGTACATATACCACATGGAATATTACTCAGTCATTAAATATTACTCAGCCATTAAAAAGAATTCATTTGAATCAGTTCTAATGAGATGGATGAAACTGGAATCCCATGTCTTTTATGTCTCCTGTATTGGCAGGCGGGTTCTTTACCACCATCACCACCTGAGAAGCCCCATGTATAACAGGACATGATACTAAATTGATGAATTCATATCATCATACATTTGTCAAATCTACAGAATATATAAAACAAAAGCTTAACCCTAATATATAAACTATAGACATAGGGTGATTATTATACATGAACGTTCATCAACTGAAAAAAAAATGTACCACTCAGGCACTAGATGTTGACAATGGGGGAGACTGTACTTGTGTAGGGGTGGGGGTTGGGGGATATGGAAACTTTCTGTAATTAATATTTAATCTTAGTGCAAACCTGGAACTGATCTAAAAATCTATTAAAACATGGCATATGACATTAAAGGATAACTTTCATAAAAGATAAATCAGATATAAAAATATTTTTTAAATGGCAAAAACTTTATTTGACTCATCAGCTGTTAAGGCTGCTAGGAACAAATGCTACAGTAAGCTCAAAGGAGAATCCAAAGACCAAATATGCATGGCCATTAGGAATGTTGAAATGAACTTGCTTCATGGAGGCAAAACAGGATTTTTCCCAACAGTGTATAAGGACAGTTGATTAAAACTCCAGTGGACACAGTTTATCTGCATTTATATAGAGAGGATTTGTATTTGTATTTGCATTTGTGTTACTTTCTGTTTTTTACAAATTAAATTCTAACTCTACAAACTTATATAACAGCTCCAAGACAATGAAATATACAGACCCTCCAGTATCAGATAATTCAGACGTAGTGCTCCAAACAATACATAATTCTCTATGGATGGAGCCTTATAATATTTTGGGTCATATTAGAGTTGTGTACAATTTTTCCTTACAGTTAAAAACTGATGGAAAAAAGGGCAAGGCAAAGCTTGACCCCTTAATAACATGGACAGTTGAGATGACCAGGAGGCAATAAGCCTTGAAAAAGCAGAGGGTTGGAATTAGAACAACAGGTTCAAGAGTGTTTGTCCTTTATCAAAGGGTGTCAGGTGTCATGCTGATGATTTTCTTATTCCTATTATGGTAATGTGAAGTCATCCTCGGTTTCTGGGAAAAGATGTGCATGATTAATGCTGTGCTTTAGGAATACTAGTCTAAAGCAATCTCTATAATGGATTAAATGCCAAAAATGATTGGGAAGACTATGATGGAGCTGGTAAGATCATTCAGGATTGAGGTAAAATTTAAAGCTTTCTTATCCAGAGATTTCCTAAGAATTTCTTTGGAGACAGACACTTTTCCAAATTCATCTTATTCTACAAAACTCACAAAACCAGTGTGTACTCTCTCTCTCTCTCTCATGGCCTTGCTCTACAGTAATATGTTGAAAATAGAGTCCCATTTTTCTTTCTAGACAGGGTGGATAGGTATCTGGAGTGAAAAGTTTCATTTTCTAGCATTTTTCATTGAAACCACAACCTGATAATTATACTGAATAGAAAGTAACCATTAATCACATCTTTAATATATCAATTCATCACTGTCTACCTTGTGTGAAGCAGAAGAACTAAAATTAATCAGTCAAACCAAACTCCATCACAAGCAAATGCTTGGGGAGGGTGGGGGCCAGAAGAGAATCCTTTTAAATGGAGAAAATACATTTGCTTCCACTGGCAGAAGGATTGAGGCCTCAGTGGTAACACTACTTTCTGTCATCATAGAAGGTGATTTTAATCTCCTCTCTTTGCTCCGTTTGAGCAACTTTAAGTTTGTACGAAATTCAAAAGCTCTTAAATGTTATCTTATCCACAAGGGAAGGAAGTAGGTGAGTTCTGACATTGCCCTTTCATTGCACAAAATCTTTGCTAATGAAAACCTTTTACGAAACAAATTCACATTTCAAATTGCAACTGCTGCCTCTGTCCTTGTCACCCTGTTTCTCAACTGATAAGTTCACTCTGTCAGGTGACCCACTTAGAGACTCCTAGCTCTAAAGCCCTAGGAAAGAAGGTGTTTTTGTGGTGGTGATTAAATGTACAGGCTGGCTCTAAATGTTCCTGGTAATGAATAAGGTGCATGGGGAACTATTCATTTGTTGCTTATCATCGCCTGCTTTCTTGACTTGTGATGGTGCCATGAAAAGAAACCTGAAAACTCCTTATAAACTCCTTGAAAATAACAGCCAGGTCTTATAATTTTTTAAAGTCACTTTCCTAGTATGGCAGCTCCTGTATAACTGCTTGATAAGTAATTGGATGTTTGGTTGGTTATAAACCATAGATTCTCTAGAAAGCTTAGGAGAAAAAAAAGAAAAAAAAGGATTCTCTTAGGGGCTAAAAATGTCAAGGCATTTATTTCTAAACTCCCAATCTAGATTATAAATCTTTGTTATATTATACATAGAGTGAGGGAATTTGGCATTTTTGAGAGAAATGCTTTAAGACTTTCAGTGATTGCCATGACAGTACATTACCAGCCCCCCCCGCCCCCCATAAAATTCAGGAAATTAAAAGCTGATGAGAGGCAAGGCTCTGGCAAAATGAAAACAATGAAGCCACTGAGTTGTGGGTCCTGAGCAGCCAAATCCTCCCCCTCACCAGGAAGAGGCACCCACTAAGCCCAGCTGTGCACGTCACGCCGTGTGTGTGTGTGCTAAGGCGCCTTGGTCATGTCTGACTCTGCGCAACCCTATGAACTGCAGACTGCCATACCCCTCTGTCCATGGGATTCTCCGGGCAAGAATACTTGAGTGGGTTTCCATGTTCTCCTCCTTTAAGGGATCTTCCAGACCCAGGGATCAAACCCACGCCTCTCACCTCTGCCTGCATTGCCAGGCAGGTTCTCTACCACTAGCACCATCTGGGACGTCTACATGTCACACCCATGCCTCCTCAAAACTGCAAAGTACATGATGGAAACCTCTCGGCTTGGTCATTGATCAAGGCAATAACTTGAAATTCAACACATTTTCAACCTACCAGGTATCTTCATCTTTGCTACAGCTCCCAGCACACTATAAGAAAAATGATAGGCATCTGAACATCATGAAAACAAACAAACAAACAAAAAACTCCAAACAATAAATGCTAGGAACTCTCCTACACTGTTGGTCAGAATATAAACTGGTACAACCACTATGGAGAACAGTATGGAATTCCCTTAAAAAAGAAAAACTAAAAATAGTTCTTCCCTGGTGGCCCAGTGATTAAGAATCTGCCTGAAAATGCAGGGGACACAGGTTCCATTGTTTCATTGAGTTAGACATCATTGCACTCATCTCACATGCTAGTATAGTAATGCTCAAAATTCTCCAAGCCAGGTTTCAGCAATATGTGAACCGTGAACTTCCAAATGTTCAAGCTGGTTTTAGACAAGGCAGAGGAACCTGGGACCAAATTGCCAACATCTGCTGGATCATCAAAAAATCAAGAGAGTTACAGAACAACATCTATTTCTGTTTTGTTGACCATGCCAAAGACTTTGACTGTGTGGATCACAACAAACTGTGGAAATTTCTGAAAGAGATTAGAATGCCAGACCACCTGACCTGCCTCTTGAGAAACCTGTATGCAGGTCAGGAAGCAACAGTTAGAACTGGACATGGAACAACAGACTGGTTCCAAATAGGAAAAGGAGTATGTCAAGGCTGTATATTGTCACCCTGCTTATTTAACTTATATGCAGAGTAAATCATGAGAAATGCTGGGCTGGAGGAAGCACAAGCTGGAATCAAGATTGCCAGGAGAAATATCAAAAACCTCAGATATGCAGATGATACCACCTTTATGACCAAAAGTGAAGAAGAACTAAAGAGCCTCTTGATGAAAATGAAAGAGGAGAGTGAAAAAGTTGGCTTAAAGCTCAGCATTCAGAAAACTAAGATCATGGCATCCAGTCCTATGACTTCATGGCAAATAGATGGGGAAACAATGGAAACAGTGACAGACTTTATTTTGGGGGGCTCCAAAATCAGTGCAGATGGTGATTGCAGCCATGAAATTAAAAGATGCTTGCTCCTCGGAAGGAAAGTTATGACCAACCTAGACAGCATATTAAAAAGCAGAGACATTACTTTGCCAACCAAGGTCAGTCCAGTCAAAGCTCAAAGCTATGGTTTTTCCAGTAGTCATGTATGGATGTGAGAGTTGAACTATAAAGAAAGCCGAGTGCTGAAGAATTGATGCTTTTGAACTGTGGTGTTGGAGAAGACTCTTGAGAGTCTCTTGGACTGCAAGGAGATCCAACCAGTCCATCCTAAAAGAGATCAGTCCTGAGTGTTCATTGAAAGGACTGATGTTGAAGCTGAAACTCCAATACTTTGGCCACCTGGTGTGAAGAGCTGACCCATTTGAAAAGACCCTGACACTGGGAAGGATTGAAGGCAGGAGGAGAAGGGGATGACAGAGGATGAGATGGTTGGATGGTATCACTGACTCAACAGACATGAGTTTGGGTAAGCTCTGGGAGTTGGTGATGGACAGGGAGGCATGGCGTGTTGTGGTCTATGTGGTCACAAAGAGTCGGACACGACTGAGCGACTGAGCTGAACTGAACAGGTTCCATCCCTGCTCCAGGAAGATTCCACATGCCAAGAGACAACTAAGCCCATGAGCCACAGCTACTGAGCGAGTGCCCCAGAGCCCACAAGACACAACCACTGACACCCGCTTTCCCCAGAGCCTATGCTCCAAAGCGGGAGAAACCACCCCAATGAGAAGCTTGTGCACTGCAACTACCCTGTAGCCCCCACTTGCTACAATTAGAGAAAACACATACACACACAGCAGTGAAGACCTAGCGTAACCAAAAATAAAAATAAAAAATAAAATAAATGATTATATAAACAAATAAAAAACAAACAAACAAAAAGAGAACTACCATATGACTCAGCAATCCCACTCCTGTGCATATATCCAGAGAAAATCATAATTTAAAAAGATACATAAATTAAAAAGATACCCCTATGTTCACTGAAGCACTATTTATAAAATCCAGGACATGGAAGCAACCTACATATCCATCAATAGAGGAATGGATAAAGAAAATGGTGTACATATATACAATAGACTATTATTCACCCATAGGAAAAAGGAAAATAATGCCATTTGCAGCAACAAGGATAGACCTAGAGATTGTCATACTGAGTGAAGTTGTCAGATACAGAAAGACAAAAATCATATATTGCTTACACGTGGAATCTAAAAATGGGGGTACAAAAGAACTTATTTACAAAACAGAAATAGTGTCACAGAGTAATATAGAAGACACATTTATGGTTACCAGGGGATAAGGGGGGAAGGATAATTTGGGAGACTGAAATGGCCATATAAGCATTACTATATATAAAATAGACAGCTAATAAGAACCTGCCACACTGCACAGGCAACTCTGCTCAGTACTCTGTAATGCCAATACGGAAAAGTAACTTGACTGTACATCTGCAACTACTACAACATTGTAAATCAACTCTATTCCAACAAAAACTTTAGAAAATAAAATTTTAAACACATTAGCATTTATTAATAAATGTAGGAAAAAGAAAAACAAAAAATGATGGCGGCTCAATACATTTTGGTTGGGTGAATTAACTTGTAGATCATTCGTCTTCAGGGCAGAGTGTCTACATTTGAGAATAACAAAGAGGGGGAATTAGTGGTCAAAGAAAGCAGAGACAATGATGCCTATGCCAGAAACAGTTTTCATTTGCACATAAATCAAAGGAATGCTTTAATATTTGAGTTCTGAGTTAGACACAGAATCAAAACACATGTAATTTTATTTTATGCAAAAGAAAAGAGAGATAATGACACAGAAGGATATGGTATATGTCTCAGCCTGGGTGCCAGTTACAATGGGAGAGGACAATTCATACTTTCATGCTAGCAGCCAGAGAAAGAAGGAGCCAGTGGTCACCAGGGATACCAGCCAAATCTTCCTGGAGTGTCCATAACTTTGTCTGTTTCTAATTGATGACTATGCAAGCTGGTCTGCAGTCAGTGTGCTGACCGTGCTGGCAATTTAAGTTCCTTTTGTTAGTGAGCAGTTCAGCTTGAGTTGGCGACCTGACAAACCCAGTGTTAAGATGATTTTGCCTTTAAATGAGAGTTGGGAAATATATTTAAAAAAAAAAAAAAAAAAAAGTGGAAGGCTCAGTTTCCTGAGAGGAAATAGACATATATGCTACTAATCCAGGATTTAATGAAGTGAAAAGAAATGGACCATATAAATGAGCAATGTTCAATATAACAATAAAAAGAAGCTACCTATACAAATAAAGACTTGTGATGATAATAAAATTCATGCCTTAATTTGAATAGCACACAGCTTGCAAAATGCCATCACATATGGTATCCCATTAGATCTTCAGTGAAAGTGAAAGTTGCTCAGTCGTGTCCGACTCTTTGCAATCCCATGGATTATACAGTCTATGGAATTCTCCTGGTCAGAATACTGGAGTGGGTAGCTGTTCCCTTCTTTAGGGGATCTTTCCAACCCGGGGATCGATTCCAGGTCTCCCTCATTGTGGGAGGATTCTTTACCAGCTGAGCCACCAAGGAGGCCCTAGATCCTCAGAGGTTATTTCAAAATGTATTTGCACATTATACATACATTGACTTTTAGGCATCAAAGCCAACTATTGGACATTTGGACAGAATCAGATGCTCATAGTTCTTATGAGCAATCCTCTAGATGCCCATTGTTTTCCTTTTATTTATATCTTCTTTCCTAGATATTTCACCTTATGAAGCCCTATGAACCAATTCTTATAACCCACTGACAAATTTATAAGTTGCTGTTATGAGTTGCACTTTATCGATCACAAATGCATATGTTGAAATCCTAAGCCCCAGCACTTCAGAATGTCACCCCATTTGAAATTATGGTCATTGCCTATGTAAGGAGTTAAGGTGACATGATTAAGTGGACCTTAACCCCACGTGATCCCCATCCTTATAGAAAGGAGAAATGTGGACACAGAGATAGGCACACAGAGAGAACACCACATGAAGACAAAGGCAGAGATCAGGGCTATGCTTCTGAAAGTCAAGGAATGCCAAAGACTGTCAGCAAATCAGTAGAAACTGGGGAAAGCCGTGAAATAAGATTCTCCCTCTCAGCCCTTAGAAAGAATCAACACTGCTGATACCTCTATCTAGCTTTTCTAGCCTACAGAACTGAGAATGATGCATCCCTGTTGTTTAAGCCACCCTATTCATGGTACATTTTTACAGCAGCCCCAGCAAATTAATACAGTACCATCAAGCTTATTACTCTAAGAATGGAGACATGTCTAAGAGTGTAGGGTTATGTGTCTTTAGGACAACATACCAAAGAAAATCCTTCATTATCCAATAGCAATAGCTCAGATGTTCTAAACTCTTTCAACCAGCAGTAAGAAAAAGTAACTTGAAGAAAGCAGAGGTGTTCAGTTAGTTCCTTGGCTGTGTGATATAGACAACGTCCACTCACTCTGTTTTCAGTACATATTCTGGGCTGAGACCTCCTCCCAGTATTATCTGCAGGAAAGCTTGTTGGCCAAGAGAGTTGGTAGAAAGGAGGCTGGTTTCTAACTTTACATACTACCAGGTATATGTTCTTGTACAAGCTATTTGACTTCCCCATTTATAAAGTGAGGATGAGGAAACTTATCTTACTAGGTTACTGTGAGGTGTAAATGAGTTAATGCTCATCACTTTTTCCAAGACATTTTCTCCTGCCTCAGTGCTGAAAGCTATCAGAGAAACCAGGGAAAAAATATAAACACCACTTTTTCTAGCCCCAGAGACTAAAAATAGTTAGTTTTGTCTTTGTCTCTTTCTTCTTAATAAAACACCATAAATTTGCTTCTGTAATATGCATTTGCTTGCTCTTTCTCTTAATTTATATATCTCTCTTTTACCATGTCATCCCCATCAACTTTGTCCCCTTGACTTTCTCTTATCTGAGGCAATCAACTACTTGCATTGTTTTCCCTTTACTCATTCTTCTCTAGGAAAAGCACTTTTCCCTTCTCTGCTGGTAGCTGAAGAATTGCTATTAGGATGGCTTCAGTTCAGTCACTCAGTCGTGTCTGACTATTTGCGACCCCATGAATCACAGCACGCCCGGCCTCCCTGTCCATCATGAACTCCTGGAGTTTACACAAACTCATGCCCATTGAGTCGGTGATGCCATCCAGCCATCTCATCCTCTATTGTCCCCTTCTCCTCCTGCCCCCAATCCCTCCCAGCATCAGGGTCTTTTCCAATGAGTCAGCTCTGTTGGAAAGCTGTGCCCAAGGACAGATCTTGAGTCCACATTTGCAGAGCAGATGCTGTGTTTTTTTAGTGTTATTTTACTTGGGGTGGTTTGAGAAGAGCAGATGTGCCAACTGACTTATGCATAATCTAATATTCTGGCTTTCCACCCCGCATTTCTTCTCCACTCTCTCCACCCTGCTTTGTGCCCTGAGAGGGAAAACTCTATGGAGTGTTTACCCAAGCTCTCTTGTCCTCCTGCCAGGATATCCTAGGGTTGGACCAGAGAGAAATGGGGGTACTGATGCATGCCATCTCCAGGTCCCTCCATGCAAGGCTATGATTTTGACAGCAGCTGCATTCCTACTAAGACTGTAGCTTCTTTCCAACAGCTCTTCTTGTAATACTATAGCTCAGTAATAACATTCCCTCCCCACCCTCTTCAAGAACAGGGATAGTAACATAAACAACTATAATAGCCATTTACCCCTTAAAAAGTTGGAGGACTTGCAGTATTGCCCCCTGGGTGTTTATTATTCTTTAATGCCTCCCACACCTTTGTAAATAATCCATTCATTAAAATTCCCTTCATTTACACCCATTGAAGTGCCATTTCTTTACTGTTAGGACTTTGGTCACCCTGGCACTGCCATCTCCCTAGCACTTTCATCTCTCTTCCTAAAAACATCATACAAGTGTAACCAGTACATCATTCATAAGGAACTTCTACTTTATTCCAGTTCATCTATAGCCTGAAGAACTTTAGTGATGCTTTTAACCACAGCCATCAGGTATATGATACTAGGTTATCATGTATTCTTTATATTCTTGGACTTTTCCTTTTTACCATTTTCATCTTTAAACATCTTCTACCTGTGAAGGCAGTCTGGGCCAGTGGAAAGAGTAGGGACCACAGTGGGCCAACTGGTCAGGCTTGGAATTCAACATTTAGCTATTAGGATATTAGAAGTCTGTGAGTACCACAGTTTTGAACAAAACATCAATCCTCCATCTATCTTAATGAGTGTAACACCCCCAAGTTAATAGTAAAGAAATACTGAAAGTGAAGGAAATAGCACATACTAGTGAATTAACAGTTATCATCACCTTCCATATAGATAGATAAATAGATCCATTTTGTCTGATGTTTTTTAGACACTGCTATCCTCAGCCCAAAAACACCCTGAGATTTTCATTTCCTTCCCCATTTATGTATTCAGCATTCAGTTCAGGGTCTACTTGGTATAAAATGACACACTTCTACAATCAGTTTTTCTTCTCCACCATCTCACGGCATTAGTCATGATTTCCTTTGCACTACTACATAATCAAAAGTAATAATCACAATTCGATGTCTCCTTCCCTTGGAGCAGTGGAGATTTTCCAGTAAATGATCATTTCTTTCCAACCACTTTGTTTGAACAGCACTGGTCTTACAGGCAACTCCTGGGACAAACACTGAAATTATCTACTTAAAAAAATTAATTTATCTTTGTATTGGTCTGCACCAGGTCCTAGTTGTGGCATATAGGCTCAGTAGTTATGGCACAGCATGTGGGATCTTAGTTTCCCCAAGCAGGGATCAAACCTGTAACCCCTACATTGGAAAGCAGATTCTTAACCACTGGACCACAGTGAAGCCCCTGAAATTCCTTTTTTAGTTACTATCAGTGACCATTGAGCCTCTTTCTCAACACTCTTGGCCCAATCACCCAGTCAGTCAAGAACTATTCTTTGGAAAAAAATTATTCTTTGCATTCCTTCCACATGTGAGTTGGTTTTTTTCTCCCGGATAGTGGTCTAGGGGGAAAATAATTTTTCCAGAAGTTCTCAAAACTTTCTTAGAATTCAAGAACTAGGTCAACAAACCCCAAAACAGCTTCCCATTTGAAGGTATTGTTCATGTTCGTGGTTTCCTGAACTGAGAAGCCTGCTTTAGGATTATTTTCTCCTTCCCTCTTTGATAACTTTTGACCTTGCCCTTACTCCTTTGTTCTGCACTTTTCTGTTCCCCAGACTGACCTATAAAGAACTCTTCCATTAGCCACAATTTTTCTTTTGGGATCATCTTTCTAGATGATCTTTTTATTATATAAGCCTGTTAGTTCATTCTTTTACTTTCTTCCTCCACACTCTAAAATGCTTTAAGTCATGACTGTATATGAGGTTGGCATCATTGTTCATTTATTAAATTTCTTCTCAGATCTCCTTAATTCCTAACATATAAATTCATTTATCTGTTCCTTGAATTTTCATAATTTTCACTTTTCTATTTTCAGCTCCTTTTTATATTCTCCAGGAAAACAGAAAGAAGCAGCACAGGCTTTGTATCTAGTAGAACATGATATTAATCTCAGCTTGAACACAGAAGTTCAGTTTCTTCATCAGTAAGAGGAGATAACATTATCCATTACAGTTTTAAGGATGATCACACTTTAAAAGCTTGTCACAATACCTGGCACATTGTGTCCTGCCAACAAATGTTTGTTTTCATACTTCTTCTTCTTCATTAAACTCAAATATCGGGAGATATTTATCTTTCACTGTGGTTTTACTCTTTTCCCTGAAAACTCATGCTTAGATCTAATTTAGCACATGTCACCAGTTGGAAAGATTGAATGCAGTGGAGATATCTTGCCCTTCTGATGATTTTTCTTATATTTCTAAACCTTTCATGTTCTAGTAGGAATTTATCTTCTTCAGGCCATGAAAAACTCTTTGAGATTTTGAAGAATTAATTTTGGTTATTATTATAGATCCCTGGGTCAGGAAGATCCCCTGGGGAAGGGAATGACAACCCATTCCAGTATTCTTCCCTAGAGAATTCCATGGACAGAAGAGCCTAGTGGGGTCCACAGGGTTATAAAAAGTCAGACATGACTGAGCAACTAACACACACTATTACAGAATAATAGATATTATCTTGACTCCTATATCACCATCTATTTTCATTACAAAAGACAAAGTACATAATGTCTACTGGTCCACATCATTTTTTGTCAAGTTTGTTCCAGACTGTTATCATATTTATCTAAATAAGCTTCTTAAATTCTATGTGACCTGATGAATTCAGGGTGTTTATCCAAAGAGTAACAATTTGGTTATTTCCAATTCCATTAGTTTAATAAAATTATTTACAAAGCATAGTGCTTCTTTTTGTAATGTGAGAGGTTCCCTACTCTTTAATAGAATGGATCACCTTCCTCTCATGCATGTACATGTGTGTATGTCTGTGTGTGTTATGCACAGGAGACAGCTGAGTGGTAATGGTCATCCATTTAAATGTCATGATATGAAATATATATATAGTATTTATATTATATATATATATCATATATATAATGCTATAATATAATGTAAATAATATAAGGCTTATTATGATTCATCATCCAATTAAGATGTCCTTTATTTTTAAAATCTATAGGACGAGTGTTAAATGGAAATTCCATTTCTGGATGGTTTTCTTTTTCTATAGACCCAGCTCTTTGACAGCTATCCATGTCCCTAATGTACTTACCATAGTTACTTGCAAAAAAAATTACACTTGATCTCTTCTCTCTCAGAACCTCATACTAAAGCAACATTTTAATAAATGTCTGAGATGAAAGACTGAGGTGTGTGACTATCTGGGGGATGAATGTTCTAGGCAGAGGCAAGAAAAAGTACAAGTGCCCTAAGTGGAGAGTATACCCAGTAAGTTTAAGAAACAACCAGAGTGTCAGTTTTTCTGAAACATACAAAGTGCAAGGGAGAGAAGTACAAGATGAGAATAACATTACAGGGGTGTTGGGATTTAGACAAGGATGAAGATGCTGCAGGGTCTTGTAGGTCACGATAAGGATTTTGGTTTATGCAGTGTGAGATGAAAGCCACTGGGGTGTAATGAGCAGAGAAATTTCATGAACCACGATCTGACCTTGTTTTAACAGTACTATTATGACTGCTGGGTGAACTGTTCATAGAGACAAAGTGTGGAAGCAGGGAGAATTGTTAGAAAGACCTTGTAACGATGTGTATGAGTGATGAGGCTGGCTGCAACCTAGGTTGGTGGGGTGGAAGTGGTGAGAAGTATTCAAGCCACAGGACCATGTTGAGGGCAGAGCCAATGGGATCTGCAGACAGGATGTCTGTGAGATGTAAGGGACAGATAACTCCAGCTGCTTGAGGAGTTGCCATAAACGGACTGAAGATGTAAGAATACATTTGAGGCGCATGGCTCAGACATTTGAGTGGAGGAGAGAAGGTGGCAGAATGTCGGAGATGGGAAAGATACAAGAGGGTTGTTGGTACTGCAGTCATTGGCTTCTAGCTGGTAATGAAAGCCACGAGAACGAGATTTGAGAGAAAAGGAGAAACCGACAACTGAAACAGACTGAGTAACCAATGAAGTAAAAGACCAAAAGGAAGGGGTGTCCTGGAAGTAAAACGGGGGCAATAAAGTGTTTTAAGAAGGAAGCAATTGACCCACTGAACCAAATGTTGCTGACAAATTCAATGTGGCAAGGGTTAAGAATTGTCATTAAAGTTAACTGTGGAGGTTATTGGTATCCTTGATGAGGCACTTTTGAAGAGAGTAACAGAAGGGAAGCCCTGATGAATTTGGTACTACCAGACAGTGAGAGGTGTGGTGGAAGGAAAGAAAGAAAATAGAAGAAATTTTCTTCAAGTAGATTTCCTATGAGGAAAGGTGATAAAGGATGAATATTGGATTTTTTTAAGATGGAAAAAACTGCATAATAGTGATGCTAATAATGCAAGAGAAGGGAGAAGAAACAGGACAATTACTGGAGTAAGTGATCTGAGCAGCACAAAGTAAACAGACTCAGTGCCCAGGTAGCAGGCCGGCCTCAGAGCAGCTCACTGCACCCTCACCCTGTAAGGCTGGACGTGAAGAGGACACGGACGCATGGAGGTGTAATCACGCAAGGCTGTAGGAGTTCTCTTCCTATTGTCGGCAGGGTCCCAGCAAAATAGGAAGCTGGGCCACAGGCTGTGTAAGACAGTAAGGGAAGAGGTGGAGAGTGAGTGGGTTTAAAACGTCACCTGGGAGAGGGAGAAGGAATGGCCAGCAGAAATGCTGTATGACTGCTTGTTAGTGTTGTAGGCCAAGTTAAGGACAGGAGTTTAGTCATCATGAATTTAAGGTGCAACCAGTAATGGTGGGCTTTACTCTCTGCTCACATTTGGCTGCACAGCCTCAGGCATAAAGAAGTGAAGGGCTGGATGTTTGTACAGAGGTGGCTTAGCTAGGAAGTATGATGATGTAAAAAGGGCTCAGGAGTTGAGGTGTCCAGAATGGAGTGATTATATAGGAGGGTTCTGGGGGCCAGGAGCGAACACGAAATATAAGATAGATGGGTTTTAGGGTCAGTAGGGTTTAATAACCTGTTTGAATCAGGGCATCTCAGACTAACCTAGTTTTTCTGAAGTAAATAGACTTGTGTTTCCTTCTGTTTTTTCTCTGTGAGGACTATTTCCTGCATATGTCCTGCTCACCGTCCTTCTTTTTCTCCTGGTGTATTTTAGCACATGGGCTTCCCCAAAGACTCAGCGGTAAAGAATATGCCTGCAGTGCAGGAGACCCAGGTTTGATCCCTGGGTCAGGAAGATCCCCTGGAGAAGGGTCTGGCAGCCCACTGCAGTATTCTTGCCTGGAGAATCCCATGGACACAGGAGCCTGGTGGACGACAGTCCATAGCGTTGCAAAGAGTCAGAAAAGACTGAAGCGACTGAGCATGCACACACACATTTTAGCACACAGAGAATATATTTTTTTCTTTTAAAATGTCTCCTTATTTCTTAATATTTCACTACATTTTTGTTCTCTTTTAATACTATCCTATAGAACTTTCCATGCTAATGAAAATGCTGTATATTTGTACTATTCAATAAAATAGCCAATGGCCACCTGTGGCTGTTTATCACTTGAAATGTGAATAGTGTGACTAAGGAAATAAACGTTCACTATTATTTAATTAGCATTAATGTAAATTTAAACAGCCACTTGTGGCTAGTTGCCAATCTATTGGACAGGTTAGTGAGACTAAGAGCCTTTGATAATACAAATGTCATTGGCATTAAAATCATCTTTTTGGTTTCCCAGAAATTTCCTTCATTTCTGCCTTCTAAATATGGTTCTAGTGCATTTACTTCTCTATTTCCAAAAAATGTAGGGAGCACCAGCTGTACCCTGGGACTAGGGAGGGGTATTGGTGATTTAAGAATGCTTGTACTCAAGCAAGGAAGAAATGGGTAAAGAAATCAATGACAAAAAAAAAGAAAAGAAATCAATGACAATAATGGAGGTTCCTCAAAAAACTAAAAATACAGTTACCATATGATCCTGCAATCCCACTCTTAGGTGCATATTCAGATAAAACTATAATTTGAAAAGATACATGAACCCAATACTCGTTGCAGCACTGTTCACAATAGCCAAGACATAGAAGCAATCTAAAGGTCCATTGACAGATGAATGGATAAAGAAGATGTACATATACACAAAGGAATACTACTCAGACATAAAAAAGAATGAATAATACCATTTGCAACAATATGGATGGACCTAGAGATTATAATACTAAGTGAAGTAAGTCAGACAGAGAAAGACAAATGCCATACAATATCACTTATGTATGAAATCTAAAATATAACACAAATGAACATATCTACAAAACAGCAACAGACTCATGGACATAGAGAACACACTGGTGGTTACCAAGAGAAAGGGGGATGAGGAAGGGAAGGACTGGGAGTTTGGGATAAGTATATTATATATAGGACGGATAAACACCAGGTCCTACTATGCAGCACAGGGATTATATTCAGCATCCTGTGATAAACCTTAATGGAAAAGAATAGAAAAGGAACATATATTAATGGATAAATATATATATATATAAAACTGAGTCACTTTGCTGAATAGCAGAAATTAGCACAACACTATAAATCAACTATATTTCAATATAATAAATTTTAAAAAATCAATGACAATATAAAATTACAGTACAATGTTCCACAAGCTATGGTCAGTGAAAATGTGAAGAGTGGTAGGTGCCCCAAGGGGACAGGACAAAGGGGATGTATTTTTCAGCATCCTACTGACTGAGGTGTGAGTCCTGGCTTTTACCCTTCTTTAGGGAGTAATCCATCTCACGGTGCATCCCAGTTAGACTTTCTTCGCAGATTCACCTTGACAAAAGAAACACAGAATTTGTTTTCCCATCTTGATCTGCTTTAGTTCAAATATTCCATTCTTTTTTCTGCCCCCTCCATGGATAGGTCCATGAAGAAATCCATTGATAGATAATCAACATATAAATGATGGGCAATTGATAATTGATAGATCGATAGATGATTACTTGATAGATATGAATGTGTGTGATTATCTTTCCTGTTCTAATTCTCTTGTTCTTGTTTCATTTTGCAGCTTTTTTTTTTTCATTTCCACTCAGCGTTCTTTCTATGCCTCTGTTTCTTTGTTTGGCCACCCACTTTCTTTTTTTTTTTTTTTAAATGGCCACATCTTTAAGGGGAGCAGTAATACCCAGTGCAATGCAAAGCATATTTCCAGGGGTACAATAATAACTTGACGGGCCTCATTGTGGGCTGAGGTCTGGAGAGACATGAGGCAATTTGCATTCCAGCAAATATCAGTCTGCCAGGTCCTTGCTATTGTCTTAAAAATAGCTCCCACATATCAGGATATATTTTAGAGCTAAGTTAAAAGCACATTTGCTTGTTCAGAGCATCTCTTATGGGGCTGAAAACGCTGAGCTTGTGGAAAGCAAAGTTGGAAGTATTTATTTGTAACATGCAGTTACCCAAGAATTCCCTCTGGGAATGACTTTGCAGCAATTTAAGCTCAAATGTAGAGCAAGTAGAAAAGTACCTGCTTTTTCCCCACTCTCGTAAGATTTGTCTTGTACCACCTCCTCACACGGATAACAAGCAGAAAAGTACATGGTTTAGAAACCAAGATCTGCACACTCACATTCAATAACTCAAGGAGACTGTCTCAGTCATGTGACAAGCCACACTTCTAAACCAGGCTTCTGCCCCCAAATTACGCTACACTCACCCATCCTTCTCTCCTTGGCGGTACTTTTCATACCAGGATTATGAATGTATTACATGAGAAAAAACTGTGGAATGTCACATTTTAGAAAGCAACTTAGTTGGGCTTCTTTGTTCAGACTTTTAAGAAGCATGTAGTACCTTCTACTGCTCTGATCCTTACAGAAAAAACACATAAATTCTGTTTATACATCAAGTGACAATAAACATTACAGCTTTCCTTTGGCTTCTGCAAAAGCAAGAAAAATACTGGAATGGAGAGAGGGGCATAGACTTGGCGATACAGAGATGGGCACTTAAGAATGAGCAGAATACAAAGGCAGATGAGAGACCAAGTGAAGAGAGAGGGACAGACAGCCCACAGCCCTCTTTGCCTCACCCTCAAGGTATTAGATTTAAAATGCTAGGGAGGTTCAAGAGGGAGGGGATAAACGTATACATATACCTATGGCTGATTCATGCTGAGGTTTGACAGAAAACAACAAAATTCTGTAAAGCAATTATCCTTCAATTAAAAATAAATAAATTAAAAAAAATTAAACACATGCAAGTCCTCCTAAGCAATACTGAATGGTGTAAGTTGCTATTCAATTGCATGAAGATATTTTATCCCTACTGTGATTGTTTAGGAGTCATATAGGTCAGATCTGAGCATGAAGGGGCTGGACTCAGGTTTGAAGTGGTCGGGGATGGGTGCGGAGTGTGGCAGGATGCAGATGCAATGAGTGGATTGGCACTGCAGATTGTTGTGTTCATGGAATAATGATATTGGACAATCTTTGTATGTACTGAACAGTATATTCTCCACTCAGCTCCTAAGACTTCAGAAGAAACCTACAGAGACAACCCTTTCACCTCAATGAAGCCCTATGACCTAGAGACTATAAATGCAGGTTCTGGATACAAGCCTTGGTTGAAATCTGAATTGTGCCACTTACCAGCTATGCAATTCTGGACACATTTTTAAACCTCCATGGGATGTTAGTCCTCTATTGCCCAAGTCCACTGTCATAGTGACCCTGAAAACCAGCCCCCCCTTGACCTCTGTGGGCAACTTCCTTCATCAGTGAAGTAAAGAAAACATTTATTTCTCTGCTATGATGGAAATCAATTTAATGTGGTATATAAGGTGACCTCGCATAATCTAGAGATGGGGCTCAGTGTATGGTGCCTGCTGGTAGAATTCAAGCAGAGGATTTACATTTTTAACTGGGAAGATAAGACTCAAAAAGTGCTACCACCTCATGCCAGAGCATCACTTCAAAACTGCGGTCACCTCACTTAAGGGCTTCGCATGTGGCGCAGTGGTGAAGAATCCTCCTGTCAGTGCAGGGGATGCAAGAGACCTGGGCCACTCCAGGGTCGGGAAGACCTCCTGGAGTAGGAAATGGGAACCCACTCCAGTATTCTTGCATGGAGAATTCCAGGGAGAGAGAAGCCTGATGGGCTACAGTCCAATGGGCCCACAGTTGGATATGACTGAGCTATTGAGCATGCACACATACCTCATGAAATCCCCATGGCAGCACTGAACCTATTTTAGACATTTGGAAAAACTGAAGCAGAGGGAAGTAAGTCACTTCAAGTCATATGACAACGTGATGGCAAACCTCAGGTCTTGGCATTTGAAACCATTTCTCCTTTGATCCCACAGTGGATCTCCTGAGAGCTGTATCCTACCAGCAGACTGACAGACAGAGGCTTCAAGGACACAGCAAACACACAAAAGGGGAGGAGGGACGTGCGGACACAGTGGGGGAAGGAATTGAGAGAGCAAGATGGGCATACATACACTACCATGGCGAAAACAGAGCCAGTGGGAACCTGCTGTGTAACACGGGGGGGGGGGGGGCTTTGTGATGACATAAAGGGGTGGGATGGGGGCGTTGGGAGAGGGAGGGGATGCATGTATACAAATAGCTGGTTCACTTCATTGTAACACAACATTGTAAAGCACCTATACTCCAATAAAAAAAATACATTCAAAAAAAAAAAAAAAAAACCCGCACACACACACAGCAAAGAGATTTATACATAGAAGAGAGGGCAGAAGAAAAATATTGTGTGAAATGGGCAAAGAGAAAAGTGGATAATTCCCAAGACACACTGCATTTCTTCACTCTGTCCCTCTGACTTTCACGCTGGCTAATACCCAGATTAACTTGCTTAGTTTCCAGTCTTCTCAAGTGTGCCATTTCAAAGCAAACTAAAAATGGAAATAAATGAATGAAGCCGGGGCCCCACAACCAGGAAAAACCAAGCTGTCTCCTCAGAAAGTAATGAAGCAAGACTTGGGGTTGTTCCCCTTCTTAATCATTTAATGGCCAAAATGCTAAGGTGGGGAAGATATAGCAGAGACTAGCGTGATACTGTTTGCTTATTCCTTTAACAATTGTTTTCCAATAATAAATATAATGGTTGATATTTCACTTAAATTTTTGGAAATGTGGATAAATTCAAGGCATATGCATGCCTTCATCCATTTTTTTAGAAGTATAAATCCATCCTTCACAGTTGAGTGACTGTTAATTTATATTTAATACTTAGTTGAAACTTTTTTGTATTCTTAACATGCAAACATTTTAATTTAAAACAAAAACAGTAATGTTAACTGTGATATAACACATTCATTTTTAGGAAGCCCTGCAAATGTTATTGCATATTTCTGAGAATTCAACTCAAAACAAAATTTAATATGATTAAGCATCCATGGAGCATTTGAAAGACATAAAAATATAGCAGGAAAATAAAGAATTCCAAACATACCAAATGCTCTTTCATAACAATTATTCCTTAATATTAAATCAGCTCAATTTGGAAAGGTTACATATAGTTAACCATATGATGTCATATAATACATCAAGATAAATGGAAAATATATAATTCCTTTTTACAGAGTATGATTTCAATACTTAATTCATCAACCACCATTTTGACAGAGAGCTTCAATATGAATCTAAGCTCCAATCCACAATGCATGCACTATAGCTATTTATTACAATGTTGTGTCATTTGTCACTTTTATGGAATTCAGTGTATTTTGCAGGCTGTAAAATGGGCTAGAGTGATTCAAAAATGATCTATGCCATCATTATTTCTCATTCCCAGTGCTTCAATTGCATCTACTCTCCCCAACAAGTCTTGATTTATTATGTGAGTAAATAACAATATGTTTCAATAATGTATATCTATTGAGACTTCATTAGCTGCCCAGGAGATGCTATCCTGATTTTAAATAATTGAAACACATATGTGATGGAGTTCAATGGACTTGAGATGACTGGGGTATAAATATTTGCTAAAGCAGAGTGGTAGAAGGAGGAGGCTTTCAGGCTAGATTGGAATTGAAGGGACACATTCAAATGACAGGAAATGTTCTTTGTATAAAGATTTAGAGGCTTCTTCTCTCAAAATAGAAAGGCACCTTAGCATGGAGGTAAGGAAATTTGTTTATTTTCTCTGAATCCCAAACAGACTGTCCTCTATCATTCAGCTGACTCAATTTTAAAAATGGACCTATAACTCTGGTCAAATTCATTCATAGCTTAATTCCCAAGGCAACCTAGTGCAGGGCCTCAGAGTCCAATAAAGTAAGGACCAAACTGTGGAGTGTATTGCTCTCTTCAAGGCTAACACTTTATCTTCTGCTAGTTGAAGTCATTCACTTGCTAGGTTAAATGAGTTTTGCTCCCTTAATTAAAAAGTTTTTTTTAGCTCTGTCTACAACTCACAATATGATGAAATAAGTTTAAGTCTGTAGTCAAAAAGTCTTAGTTCAGTGTTTCAGAAATTTCTAGAACAGTTTCTGTCAGAAGCCATTTGTAACAAGTGCAGCTTAGCTAGTTAAAAGATAAACCTAATACAACTTCTAAACTACCCCAGGTGGCATATTTTGGCTAAAAATGCATTTTGGGGAGGAGAATATTTATTTCTTCTCTAAAATAGACTTAAAAGTTTCCCCCCTCTAATCAGAGAAAAAAGTTGCATCACAAGTGGTGAATAGATGCTAAAGAAGAATGTTTATTTCTGCTTTAAAAGAAAACTGGAAAACTCTCCTCCCTAATTGGAAGGGGAGGCATAGTCTCAAATGTGAGAAAGAGTTGCTAAAGGAATAGCATATCTACAGCAAAAAAAGGTGTGTGTGTGTGTGTGCGTTTCTTTCTCTTCTTTAAAAAGGAAATAAACAAGCCCCCCTCCTCTTGTTCCAATGGCATATAGATGGCAAGAGATGTCCTGCAGCCTCAGGAAAGTCAATAACATGACTGGGGATAGGGTCTTAGGTGGCAGCAGGGAGGCAGATTCTAAGTATCTGGTGAAGAATATTCCAAACCAGAAGAGTTAAACAGAGCTGGTTGAGGTAGGAGGGAAACCCCAAGGCAGGAGAAAAAAAGGTGATGAGGATTTCCTCCTTTAATTAAGGAAGGATGGGGGGATACAAGGCTGTGTGACCATAGATGTTATTCATAAAGAAAAGCGTGTCGGAGGAGGGCAGCTCGTGAATGGTAACATTACCTAAAGTGAGAGGCTCCTCACCACAGAGTCAGTGAGGATAATTAGCAAAGTAGGATAATTCAAACAGATGTTTTCCAACACTCAATGCATTTATGGGAAGTGTCAAAGAGCCTGTGATAACATATGATCACATGTGTATATATATATATATGTGTGTGTGTGTGTGTGTGTATATGTGTATACATGTGTATATATGTGTATACATGTGTGTATATATATATATATATATATACATATTGTGTATATATATATATACACACACATACATATTTCTCCCCTTTCTAGAAGCCTTAGAGGATTTTTGCATTCTATAATTACCCTGTTTCTGTAACCTAGTGAAAATATAATGCAATAAGTCATGCTTTATGATCTGAGGACTGGCTCAAGAGAAATGGTAGAAGGAAAGAGAACACACGGATGTGAAAGTGAGCATCACTGTGGGATCCTTGCCCTGATTCATCACTGGGTCCTACTCTCTTCTCCTCCTGGACCAGTGTAAGCCTATGTAGATACAGGGTGTGTCCTTCTTTTTATTTTTATATTCTCTGTGCTATATATATATATATATATATATGTATATATATATATATAATTTATCTATTTTATTTTGGTCATATGGCATGTGAGACCTTAGTTCTCTGACCAGGGGTCAAACCCATGTCACCTGCGTTGGAAGCATGAAATCTTAACCAGTGGACTACCAGGAAAGTCCTACAGGGGGTATCTTTCTCCCAGCAAATGACGTCCTACCTGATACTAGAATAAATCTACCCCTTCCCTCAAATCTTTAGTTCTGATTAATCTGATATCCTAGGCCCTGCCATGGAGATCCTGGGCAGGTGTTACCCTGGGAAACCTGAGTAGCATGCACCGTACCCTAATTCTGGGGTTTCCAGGTGACTTAGGGGTAAAGAATTCACTTGCCAATGCAGGAGATGTGGGTTCAATTCCTGGGTAAGGAAGATCCCCTGAAGAAGGAAATAACAACACACTCCAGTATTCTTGCCTAGGAAACCCCATGGACAGAGGAGCCGGATGTGCTAGAGTCCAGCTCTTGCAAGGAGATGGACACAACTTAACAAGTGAGCAATAGCATGCCTCTAATTCTGCCTCAGGCAAGTCACTTAGCCTCAGGAACCCATCTCTTCTTGTGATTTTGTTGGTTGCCTCTAAATATATTATGTTTATTTCTGTATTTTCAAGTCCAAATCTTTTCTCAACTTCCCATATATCCAAATGCTACTACACATTGCTACCTGAATATTCTCAAAATGCATGTCTAAATATTTCATACCTGTGTGTTTGAGCTCCTATATACCAGGGATTATTATTAAATTAACATATATGTTATATTTATTTTATTTAGGTTTCTAATCCAACATATGTGTTATATATGTTAAATAAACATATATTTAACATATATGCTAAATGATTTACATGTATTATTTATACTCCTCACAGTTTAGCAGCCCTTTGAGGTAGGTAGCAGTTTATTTAAGAAGAATCTATTGAAGGTCTACAAAGCACCAATAATTCTGCTGGGTACTTGAGCATCACAGTGAAAAGATTAAGGCCTTGCTCTCACTGACCTTAAATTCTGATAGAATTAATCTTATTTTATTGGTGAGGAACTGAAACTCAGAGGGTCTGATGGGCAACCAGTGGTCCCAGACTTAGTGAGTGACAGATTTATGATTTGTCCTCATGCACTTCACACTGTACCACACCGACCAACGTGGACTAGACTCCTCTAGGTCAAGTATTGGTGCTATTTCTGTAAAGAGTAGACTTGAAACACTTTGGGCTTTATGGGCCACAGTGTCTCTGTCATAGCCGTTCAGCTCTGCCTTTGGAGCAGAAAGACCGTCACAGACACTATGTAAATAAATATGCAAGGCTGTGTTTTCATGAAGCTTTATTTATGACTGGAGGGCCATAGCTTGTTGACATGTGTTCTAGGTGATTCCTTTCATTCCTGAGATTATGCTTTTTCTGTTAACAATACCATATCCTCTAGTGATGCATGTGAAAGCTTTGGATTCATCTACACATGCTCCTCTTCTTTCACTGTCCACTTTTTCCTTCCAACTCACTCACACGAAATATCCCATGGTTCATCAATAACAGCTCTTTCATAATGTCAATTGCAATATTAATTAGATGACTTCTAAGGTTAACTGCATATAATTCTAAATCACTGGGACCAAAGTTTAGCCTAAAAAGAAAACTGGTGATTGTAGAATAAAATAAGGTTTGCACTAAAAGAGACCATGGAGAAAATCACCCTATGGCATTTGAGTGTGGTATATAAAGTAAGCACAAACTTGGAGAAGCCAGGGTTATATATCAGAGAAAGACATAATATAAGCATAACCTTCTCCTTCTTGCTTTCCTTTCTCCCTTCCTCTACTTTTTTTTCCCCTTGGTAATCCATGACAATACCTGTGATGCTCCAGAAACAAGTGTGTTCTTCATCAAACTGGGAGAAAACATAAATTCTCACCCTCTAGGTTCTATCCTCTCTTATTACCAACCCTAGTCACTAATGGTCTTCCACAAACCTCTGATCTAGCTCCTCATAACCCATGAAGGTCAGTAAAGCCATCCCACAATCCAGAATCCCCTTTCTTGAGACACCACGTGTCAGTTATGGAATCTACCTAGTAGGGGACAGAGATGAAGCAAGCTAGTGTGGGTGGGTTTGATGTGAGAGTACGAATATTTGTTTTCTATTGCTGCTGTGTAAATGATCATAAATTTAGGGACTTAACACAGATATATTCTCTATGGTTCTGGAGGTCAGAAGTTCAAAACGTATTTCACTGTGCTAAAATCAAGTGTTGATAAGACTGCACTCTTCCTCGAGGCTCTAAGAGAGAATGCATTTCCTTGCCTTTTCCAACGTTTTTGGCTCCCACATTACTTTTCTTGTGGTTCCCAACCAGCAATTACATGATTCTGACCTCTGCTTCTACCATCATATCTCTTCTCTCTCTGACCTTCCTGCCCTTCTCATTCCCCTTGTGATTACACAGGTTCTAAATGTGCATCCAGGAGAATCTCCATTTCTTGAGATCCTTATCCCTTAATCACATATGCAAAATTCCCTGAGCTATGCAAGTAAATATACACAGGTTCCAGAGATTAGGACATGGACGTCTTTGGGGTAAAGGACATTATTCTGTCTTCCATTCTAAGCTGTATGCATGGGAACATGCTGATTTCTGGACATGAGATGTACTTCTGACTATATTGATATTCCAAATACAGATTAATTTTGAGTCACTCGTTGATGCCACAAATAGTTCTTAAGTATCCATTTTATGTTAGACACTGTGATGCAGAGAGGAATGAGGAGAAGGTTAAATGGTCTCTTCCCCCAGTCATCTCACGGCATGGGAAGACAGTGTGTTGAGAAAGTCAGCAAAAATATTTGAAAGGTATCCTTAAACATCTACTATTCTCCAACACACTCACGTTTTCCATTTTGTTTAATGAACATACATTGAGCACCAACTGTGTGTCCAGCACTGTGGTGGGCATTCAGCATACAGCAGGAATGATGGAAATTCCTGCCTCAAAAGAGTTTCTAATCTGATGGGGAGATACACAAATGAACAAAGAAGTAAACAAGTTGAGAGAGATGCTATAAAGTAAATCACAGTGGCAGGGGGTGGGACTGCTTTAAATTGATTGTCCAGACACAATCAGAGGATGACTTTGAATTGATGGCCTTCAAAAAGATGAGAAAGCACCAGCCATGCATGGGGCTCGGGGCAGAGCATTTGAGGAGAGGAAGAAGAAGGTGCAAAGGTCCTGAGGCCAAATAACAGCTTAATGTGTTTGAGGCCAGAAAGAGAGGCCATTTATCTGGAAGAAAGCAGGGTAGGAGATAGTCTTACGTTTTAAAAATCACTTTTGGTTGACTTAAAGTGAACCAGCTGCTCAGTCAGAGGATGTCCAAAGCCCTCTCAGCCAGTCACAGTCACGCTGAGGGTGTGTGCTTCACATTCTCTGTCTTCTGTCCTTGTATGGACTGTCCACTTGGAAGGTCAGTAATCACTGCGTGGAGATGTTTACCATTTTGAATTTCTCCTGAAGAGCAAGTAGTTTCCCAACATTTTATTTCTAGCCATGCTCGTAAATTTTTTTTTTTTTAATGGCTTGTGAATTTTCAGATTCACCAACTGGAGTGGGGAAGAGATTACTAAGAGAGATGCTGTTGCCCTAGTAATAAGATTAGATGCTGAGGGATGGGTAGAGGGAGAAGAATGGACATTTGGAAAAAAGAATTCAAGACTAGAATCAAGATCAACAGTGTGGACCTGGTAAAGAGTTCCTCCAGAAAAACTGTCTCAGGGATAAGGCTCCAGTGGAGATGGTCATGATTGTGGTCTGCATGAGTCCCAAACGCTTCCCTGACAGCTCAGTTGGTAAAGAATCCGCCTGCAACACAGTAGACCCAGGTTTGATTCCTGGGTCTCGAAGATCCACTGGAGAAGGGATAGGCTACCCACCCCAGTATTCTTGGGCTTCCCTTGTGGCTCAGCTGGTAAAGAATCTGCCTGCAATGTGGAAGACCTGGGTTCGATCCCTGGGTTGGGAAGATCCCCTGAAGAAGGGAAAGCCTACTCACTCCAATATTCTGGCATGGAGAATTCCATGAACTTTATAGTCCGTGGGGTCACAAAGAGTTGGACACGACTGAGCAACTTTCACTGAGTCCCAGATAGATCAAATACTTGGCAACTATCCACACTCCTGCCTTTCATTTTTTTCAGACGATCTAGAACTGACCTTCTTGAAACAAAGCGCAGTTGGTGTACATTCACATTATATTGTTTTTTCTCTATGTAACTGACAAATTTCTATTCATGGGGGACTGACAGTTTTTTCTCAATCCCTCAACTCCTTCTGAGACAGATAAATAGATAGATGATAACTGAATAATAGATAATAAAATAATTCCATTAATAACTGAATATATAAGCTAGACCCTGCTTGCTGACTTGTTTGCTAGGGAGAGAAATGAGACTCTAGTGGGTAGACTCATTTTGGACCTGAAGCTTCCTGAAGCTATTTACTTAGAGCAATGTCTGTGCTCACTTCTACTCTGAGTTTACCTCTTCCATGTTCCAAATCACAGTGAGGACACTTTCAGTTCAGCTCAGTTACTTAGTTGTGTCCGACTCTTTGTGACCCCATGGACAGCAGCATGCCAGGCTTCCCTGTCCTTCATCATCTCCTGGAGCTTTCTCAAACTCATCTCCATTGAGTTGGTGATGCCACCCAACCATATCATCTTCTATCATCCCCTCCTCCTCATTCCTTCAATCTTTCCCAGCATCAGGGTCTTTTCTAATGAGTCAGCTCTTCACATCAGGTGGCCAAAATAATGGAGCTTCAGCTTCCAATGAATATTCAGGGTTGGTTTTCTTTAGGATGGACTGGTTTGATCTCCTTGCTGTCCAGGGAATTCTCAAGAGTCTTCTCCAACACACGCCACCCATCAGAAGCATCAATTCTTTGGTGCTCAACTTTCATTGTCGTCCAACTCTCACATCCATAAATGACTATGGAAAAACTATAGCTTTGACTATATGGACCTTTGTTGGCAAAGTAACGGACACTTTATGGAATGCTTTATTTCTATTATGCTTGGGCCTTCACTCTATAAGGCTGCAAAGAAGGGGCTGCAAGGAAAGCCAAGTTTTACCCTAGGAACACCATCTTGCTCACCCCCTGTGACCATAAGATGAGCCAGGAAAGTTTCAGCCCATTGGCATTCTGCTGGAAACCTTCCCCTGTCTCCTACTTGCTAAAGAAATTTCATTGCAGACTAATCTAGAGACCTGCTCTAGAGAGAAAAAAGCCTCAGAACACACCCCCACTTTTCTCACCACTACGTATATCTCGCAGGATCTATTTTCATTCTCAACCTTGAGTAGAGATCAAATAAATAACTCTTGTCAGTAACTATCAGTAAATTTTCAAAGAAAAAGCAATGTGTTTATATTATTTGTTGACAATCTTATTTTCATTTTTCCTGTCCCCATTCACACACACTCTCTCTCTCTTTCTCTCTCTCTCTGTCTCTTTAATGCCACCAATAATCATATATCCCTGCACTAGAAAAATGTCTAGTTCCCTGTCATCTGATTTAAATTCTCAGCATTATTTCACATGGATCTAGAATGTTACTGTGCTATACATATTGTCCTTCTTCTACACCCAAAGACACTCTTCTCTCCCCAGCTTGCTGGGACTCATCTAGGAGAACTCCAGATCCAAAAATGCCCCAGAACTCAAACCTCTTCTCTTCCTATTTACATGTTTTCTTTCCCTGATTGCATACTTATTATCTTGACATTGATGCCTCCCAAAAACTCCTCTACTTGAAATTCTAGTCTACATTTACTTCACACCCTCATTTGTACATTGTAAAAGTAAAATGAAAAGGTGTATTGATGAAATCATTTTTTTTTTTTTTTTAAATCTCTCCCCACAAGCCTAACCAGGGACGCTTCTCTCTTTGGGCTTCCCGGGTGTTGCTAGTGGTAAAGAACCCAACTGCCAACCCAGGAGACATACGAGATGCAAGTTCAATCCCTGGGTCTGGAAGATCACCTGGAGGAGGGCATGGCAACCCACTCCTAGGCAAGTATTCTTGCCTAGAGAATCCCATGGACAGACGAGTCTGGTGGACTACAGTCCACGGGGTCACAAAGAGTCTGACACACCTTAGCATGCACACTAACTTTTTACTAACTCAATAAATCATATCTTTCAGAGTACTCATTGATATCTGAAACTACCTATTGCTTTATTTGCTTTAATTTGCCTATACGTTTGTTTGCCAAAGGACTTGGCATATGGTAACTAGAAGTACTTTTCCTAGCAATAGGGACTCAGTGATGAATACAACCAGGGAAACTCCCTGCCTTCAGGGGGCTTGAATTTTGGTCAGGGAATTGGCAAACAAACACAAATTTTTGATCAACCCAATATATAACGGATATCTTCGTTGCTTTTAATCTCTGAAGGGTAGTGTATTTGAGTTCATTCACTCAACACAGATTACTAAGTATTTCCTATGCTCAAACCATGGTACTGGAGAAGACTCTTGAGTATGCCCAGGACAACAAGGAGATCAAGCCAGTCAACACTAAAGGAAATCAACTCTGAACATTCATTGAAAGGACGGATGCTGAAGTTGAAGCTCCAATACTTTGGCCACCTGATGCAAACAGTGAACTTACTGGAAAAGATCCCGATGCTGGGAAAGTTTGAGGGTACGAGGAGAAGGGGGAGACAGAAGATGAGATGGTTGGATGGCATCACTGACTCAAAAGACAGGAGTTTGAGCAAACTAGGGGAGATAGTGAAGGACAGGGAAGCCTGGCGAGCTATAGTCCACGGGGGTCACAAAGAGCTGGACACGACTGAGCAACTGAACAACAACTTCTCAATGCATACTTTGGGTCTGACCAATCTTGATGACTGATACAACCAAGTAAAGCTGACATGCACAGTGGGAGATGCTTCAGACAATCCAGGGCTGGAGTTCTCTGCATGTAGAAACACACTGCTCCTACATTCTGAGTGTATAGTCTACAGAGTGTACACCATACATACTATAGTCTAGGTGAGGTAGGAGTTGGCTGAGTCTCTATTCTGCACCCAGGACCAATCTCAGGAGATATTTACAATGACTGAATTTGTCATTGTCACTTCTTCGTTCCTTTCTTCACAGTCTCTCAGCCCTGAGGCCCAGATCCAACATGTCTGTTGACCAACTGACTATGGACAGTGGCTATGGACACCAGCTGGGCTCCTCATCCCACATCTCCTCTCTTTGTTAATACTTGCCTCACTGAGTCATTTGTTCCTACCTGTACTGCTTTCACCTGGGAGTGACAGAAAAGTGGTAAATCATAAAAGCAAATTTATGTGAATTTTCCAGTGTATCCAAGGGAGCAGAGGACATCCAGCCCATGAGGTAGATTTAAAACCTTTGAAGAGCCAAGATAATGGTAGGGTGTGGGGCAGGGGACATGGGACAGGAAGATATTAAAACCTCAAGGTGGACAAAAAGCAAGGTAATTTGAGGATATGTTGTTATGCTACTTATTTGATGGCATATTCCATGTAAGAGACTGTGACCACATGTACTCACCAGGTCACAGGTGAGGGATTTTGATCCCTCATGCCAACTTCTGGTCCCTTTTTTCTCCTACATGGACTATTTGTTTAAGATGGATATTGTCCTACTTACGGAGCTACATAGAGCATTACATACAGTTGACCACACACACGGGGAGCTAAGATCTAGAAAAGGCACAAACCTGTTCAAGATGATGCAGCCTTTGAGTGGACCAGACACTGGAAGTCAGATTCCCTTGCAGCTCAGAACTCAACTGTCATCATGCTCTACATGTGAGCCAGTTATGACACCTTTTATTGAGACCTCAATGGATATTGTTGACATTTTAAGGAGAAAGTCCCCTGGGCTTCCTGATCTCAGGATGGTTACTGAGGGTTGGAGTGGGTCAGAGAAGAAAGCGTGGGCTGGGCATAAAAGAAATGGGTGTGGACAGATTTGGACCCAATTCAAGATTCATTAAATTACTCAAATATCCTTCTGCAATTATGGACTCACAAGCAACCCTCCAATAAAAAGTTTTTGTGACCATCCAACACAAGATGGTCTAACATTTTCCTATTTTGCTTTCTTCCTAGTACACTGAAAATCATCTAATTTGTCTGTTTTCTAGGTATTATCAGTTTTGTTAATTAAAAGGCTGGCTCCATGGGGATGGGATCTTGTGTATTCTTGTTGACCTTGTATTCCAAATTCTGGTGTACTGATAGGCAATAATAAATATATGTGTCAATGAATGCTGATTAAGTCAAAGGTATGGCATAAACTTTGATACCATGGAATCTTCAAATATGTGCTTTCTGAATTAAAAATATATTATTTGATCTTCTCTTACTTCTACTGTTTGAATCTAAGAAATCAAGTGTCTGTAATTTGGAGAAAGGGTTCCCTAAATTAAAGAGAGTTGACAGCTTAAATGCTGGTCAGCCGTTTACAATTCATTTGTTGCCCCATCATATTATCACTTTATCTAACTCATCTCTCATAAGATGACCAAAAAACCACTGAAAACCACTCACTTCTCTTGAATTGCCCTGATGTAGACCCAGAGGGGAAAAATACAAATATTGTTCTCCCAGGGAAAAGCAATGCCCAATTTAGTTACTGCTGGATGGATGACATGATTCGTAGGCATAGGAGATCTATCATCTTCAACTTTTCTATCTAGCCAGGATCAGACTGCGGTAATAAGTCTAAGGAGCAGCATTTCAACTCCAGCTGTGGATCCAATTTCCACTTTTATGATTTAACCTGGAAATTACCAGTGACATCGCGGAGGGAAAATGAACAGCTGATTTGGAGGGTACAGTGGGAGAAGCCGGTTCAGCCTTGCAAGAAGAAAAGACAAATGATATACATGGCAAACTGGGATAAACGACGTCTTTGCGGAAATGAAACGTGATATACAGTCATTCCAACTGCGAAGCCACAAAACGGCCTATTAACGAATGAGCAGATCGATGTGATTATAGGTAAGACAAGTGAAATTAAAGAACATCACGTGCATCTGGGAGCTTTGACTGAGAGGTAGTGGAGGTCTAAGCAGCAGGAGGAAATGAAGACTGGATCACGCTTTGAATGAAAAAATAAAAGGAAAACAAAGGTGGTACACGGGCAAAAGTCTGTTAATTGGGGTGCAGATATAGGGGGAAATTAGTCTCCAGCTCTAAAATATATAAAGGCTGAGAATTATAAAAAATGTAATGAAAACTCAAAAAGTGTCAGCATCTTTAGTTACAGGCATCCCATGTGTCCAATGAACATTGTTAAAATCCAGGCACTGTGCACATCTATAGATTAAAGATATCATCTCTTCCCTGCAAGAGATTCAGATTGGGGCACAGAAAAGGCAGCTGAAAAATACACGAACAAACTTTGTAGTAGGAATCAATATTCCCAGGAAAGCTACCCTCTTTTCATTTCAACAACAAGAACCCCTCCATTAATTGACCTGCCATATACTCTGCCATTCAGTCCTCACACACCCTGTGAGCTAGGCATTGCTGTCCCCCATTGCACTGGCAGCAAAACCGAGGACCTGAGATATTTACACATATCACAGAGACAAAGGTCAAGGAAGCTGGGGTTTGAACCCAGCCTTTGCTCCCAAATTACTTCCACAACATCATATCATCTCTGCGGATATTTAACCAAAACAATGCCTGGCAAATCTATAACATACACTGGCTCCCCCTTTCTTGTGACTTATGTCCCACTTGAAGTGACCCCATTTTACCTTCTCTGAGAACAAGCAGTTTTCAAATCTTTCCTGGTAGGATTAGAAATGTGTTGACAGGTTGGGTATCTGGGGGAAAAAAACATGTTTTATTTTTCTCAAAAGTATTTGAATGTTAACATGCGCTTCCCTGCAGCCTTAAGGCTGAAAATGATTAATAATAATTTTAAAAAACTCCAAAAAACAATCAAGTCAGGGAAGAAATAATGAGGGAGGGAGGGAGGTGTCTGAGGTTGGAAAAGAAGTCTCTAGAAACTGGCCAGACATCCACAAATGGCGCAGGGATACAGCACATGACGTGTCATATGGAACCAAGTCTGGGAGGCAGAATGGCAAGCCTCTGTTTGTTTCAGCACAGTCACATCTAAAGACTCCCCAGCAGCGGTCAGCTGTTCTGGGTCTATTGTCTGCAACAATTTTCTCCTATCAGGAGGCTGCTGACAGACCTGGAGCTCAGAGGGAACTTCTCACAGCCCAAAGCCTGGCCACAACACTAGGAGGCAGCAAAGTACCTGGTAAGGGAACTCTCTTCAATTAACTGTAGTTCCCAGACCTGTTTATGATTTGGTGAACACGTGTCCTGATGCTGAACCTGGAAATACAGTAAAGAACCAAAAATCGTGGCCTTGACCACTTAAGGCGTACGGTCTCATGAAGGATATAAGCAAAATAAACCCAGTGAATTTTTAAAGGGAAGTGGGGAGTGTTCCGGAGATGGTGACACTGAGTATGTTTTAAGAAACAAAGACCAAATCAAGCTACTTAGTTGAGGAAAACTTATGGAATACGTGGACTTTGAGACAATTGTAATGAGAAAAGGGATGACCTTTGCTGAATAACAAGCATCTCCATGGCAAAATGAGCCTAGGAAAGATGGAGGTGGGGGAGATGGCATTGCAAAGATATCAGACCAACTCAGAGAGGTGCATCTATTACCCAACAGCCTGGGACTACAAGTTTACAACTGCCACTTAACCTGACTCTCGTGATAACTGTGTTAAAGGCAGTGCTTTGTTTATCCCTACTATAAACAGAATATCAGAAATAAGTGATTCCTCTAACAAGCAGGAGTCACAGTCAAAAATTAAAAGATCATTCACAACATTTTCTATTCAAGTGTCTACAAGGGTCAGATGCAAGTGAGACAAAGAAAGACGTTTTCCCTGAACTCAAGGAGCACACAGCTTGGTGGTGGGGGACACAGACAAATTCATCAGGGATTTTAATTTACTATAATGTATTATGGCAACAATTTGGTCAGGGTCTTGGTTTATAAAAGATGGTGTGGTACTTGAAATGAGTCTTGAAAAATAAACAGAAGACAAGCCATAGACTGGGAGAAAATATTGGAAAAGATACAACTGATGAGGGGCTATCATTCAAAACACACAAAAACTTCTAAAAATTAAGAAAATAAATAATCTAATAAAAAATGAACCAAATAACCTTAACAGATATCTCACCAAAAAAAGACATACCTATAGCAAATATACACATGAAAATATGCTCCACATCATATGTTATCAAGCTTACAAATTAAAACAATAATAAGATACTACTACACCTATTACAGGGCTTCCCCAGTGGTTCAGAAAGTAAACAATCTGCCTGCAATGTGGGAAACCCAGATTTGATCCCTGGGTTGGGAAGATCCTCTGGAAAAGGGCTTGCCTGGAGAATCCTACGGACAGAGGAGCCTGATGGCCTACAGTCCATGGGGTTGCAAAGAGTCAGACATGACTGAGTGACTAACACTTTCACTTTTCACACCTATTAAATGACCACAATCCAGAACACAGACAAAACCAAATGTCAGCCAGGATGTGGAGCAGTAGGAACTTTCCATACATTTCTGGCACAAATACAATATGGTACAGCCACTTTGGAGGTCAGTTTGGCAATTTCTTGCAAAACATACTCTCTTCATACAATCTAGCATAATGCATACTTACCCAAAGCAGTTGAATACATGTCCACACAAAAACCTACCTGTAAATATTTACAGCAGCTTTTTTCATAATTGCTAAAAATTAGAAGCAACCAAGATGTCCTTCAGTAGTTAATGTATGAATAAACTGTGATACAACCAAACAACCAAATATTATTCAGTACTAAAAAGAAATGAGCTATCAAGCCATGAAAAGACGTGGAGGATGCTTAAATGTTTATTACTATGTGAAAGAAGCCAATGTGGAATGACTACACACTATATGATTCCACCCATGTGAAACTCTGGAAAAGGCAAAACTAGAGACATTAAAAAAAAAAGTGTTTTCCAGGGATTAGTTGGGCATGCGTGCATGCATGCTAGGTCACTTCAGTTGTGTCTGACTCTTTGCAACCCTATGAACCATAGCCTGCCAGGCTCCTCTGTCCTTGGGATTCTCCAGACAAGAATACTGTAATGGATTGCTGTGCCCTCCTCCAGGGGATATTCCTGACCCAGGGATCGAACCTGTGTCTCTCGTGTCTCCTGAATTGGCAGGCAGGTTCTTTACCACTAGCGCCACCTGGAAAGCCCGGTTAGTGGGGAGAGCAGGATAAACAGGCAGAGCACAGAGGACTTTAAGGGTAGTGACACCTTTTGTAGAATACTTTTGGATTGGCCAAAAATTTCTTTTGGGTTTTTCTATAGGATATTATGGAAAAACTTGAATGAACTTTCTGACCAACCCAATATAATGATGGATACATGTCATTACATTATATATTTATCCAAACACATTAAATGTATAAAACCAAGAGTGAACTCTAAAGTAAACTATAGACTTCAGATAAGAAGACTATCAGGGTGAGTTTCCCAGGTGGTGCTGGTGGTAAAGAACCCTCCTGCCAATGCAGGAGATGTAAGAGACATGGGTTCTATCCCTGGGTAGGGAAGATCCCCTCGTGGAGGGCATGGCAACCCACTCCAGTATTCTTGACTGGAGAATCCCATGGAAGGAGCAGTCTGGCAGGCTACAGTCCATAGGGTCGCAAAGAGTCAGACACAATTGAAGCGACTTAGCATGCAATTTAGGTGGGGATGCTAATAATGGAGGAGACTGCATGTGTGGAAGTGGAGGAAATCAGTACCTCTGCTTAATTCTGTTGTGGATCTAAAACTACCCTAAAAATAAAGTCTATTAAAACTAGGAAATAAATGGAAGATACACAAATAAGGAAAGAGCAGGGCTGCTTCAGGATGAGGAAATCACCTGCATATAACCCTAGAGGTGAGAAGGACCTGGCTGATCCAGCAGCAGGTCCTATAGGCTAAGGGCAGAGACTGAAAGCAGATGTCTCGATTAACTCTTGTTAGCTGTAAGACCTTGGAAAAGTCATTTAACTTCTCTGGCCTCAGCTTTCTCATCTAAAAAATAAGGACAATAATAACACATGTCTCCTGGGGTGGTTATGAGCATTAAATGAGCCAACATTTGTAAGAAACTTAGGATGGCACCTGGCAAATACATAATGTGGCTTGACTGGAGTCTGAAAAACAAATCTGATCATGGGTTTCCTTGTGTGTTATGCTAAACAACCTGGAATTTGTCTTCAGAATGGGGCAGGGATGTTGAAGGGGTTTAATCTCTAGACAGTAAAATCTCTGAACCAGTATTTTAGAAAGCTGGAAGTAGAAACTTGGAGTAATTTAAGTGAGCAATGAATGGGGAAGGCCAGAAGCTAAGACAACGGCAATTGAAAAGGGCAGAATGCAGTGAGTCTGAAGGATATTGAGAGTGGAATATACAGAAGAGGTGACTGAATGAATAAAGGCAGAAATTTTCTCTAGGTTTTAGGTTTGGTGATGTGATCATTTCTAAAGTAGGTAAAATGTTTTCCTGTGATCCTTGGTCTTCCCTTGCACCCTTCACCACTCCCTGACTGCTTTCCTATTGGTAAGAGGAGAGCTGTCCGGGATATTATCTCTAATTGGCCCTTTCAGCTCTAAGAGCCCTTGTGTAGCACAAGTGATTTCAAGCACAGGAATGAATCCAGGTTTCTCTCGGACCAGTACCATGGTAGCCAGGCTTGCCTTCTCACTTCCTGGTTATACAGACTCATTTTCAATGGTTTGCTTAGAAATGAGGCTCTATTTTTTTTTTTCATTTTTTTTCCATTTATTTTTATTAGTTGGAGGCTAATTACTTTACAATATTGTAGTGGTTTTTGCCATGCATTAACATGAATCAGCCATGGATTTACATGTGTTCCCCATCCCGATCCCCCTCCCGCCTCCCTCTCCCTGGGTCTTCCCAGTGTACCAGCCCTGAGCACTTGTGGCTTTAAAGTAGATGTCTCTTCCCAAGCTAACACGTGCAGTACCTAGAGATGGGGCAAAAGCGTTGCTCACAGCTTCATCCCACGCTGTGGATCCCCTCCTTGTCATGAAGAGTCAGTGAGTGAATCTGGGCCAACAAGAATGATTTGTTCCCCACTGCCGAATCCATCCACTCTTTTTATGCATGTGTACACTGCTAAGTGAATGTTACGGGGAGGCCAAAAAAATGACCCAAATGAGAACTTAATGCATTTCCAATCCTTCTCCTTCCGCTGCTAACACGAGATATTAGTCAGTGAGAAAATTAAATGTTACTTGGTTTGATTTATGTTTCTATATTTTAATGTCCTTCTGCTTAATAGCTATTCCCCTGCCCCCTTTTAAAGCCACATATCAAAGTATTTTGGACACATCTGTCTTTAACTAAAACTAAACAAGACACGACACACTGCAACTTCCCTCTCTTAGAGTCAGCTCTCAAGTACGTGCCACAGGAGAAATGAGTTCAGTATTTCTGCATCCCATTATGAACACAGGGTACCACAGAATGGTCAGACATGGAGAAAAGCAATGTCACTTCATCCTACATCTTGGGAGTCACTGCGCTCACAAGTCCCAGAATTCAAAGATGTCACAACCATCAATTTTACGATTTCAGCAGCACTTGAAACACAGCTCCAGAAGTGAAATTGGTAGAGAAACAACCCACTACTTCAGAGATTCAACAACCTAGACTCTCCAGCCTGGTTTCATGAAAGGAAGTATTTGTCTGAAAGCAGTTTCTTGGGACTTTCCTGGTCATCCAGAGGTTATGACTCCAAGGTCTCACTGCAGAGGGCCTGTGTTCGAGCCCTGGTTGGGGAACAAATCCCATAAGTCATGTGGTGTGGTCACAAAGTAAATACAGTTAAGAAAAAAGAAAGAGAACAATTTCTTGATCCTCACACTAAGCCTGCTGTTAGTCCTCTCATCTCAAAGATGAGTAAGGGGAGGATTAGAAGTAAGTGGCTGGTTCAGTTTTCCAACAGAAATATGTCAGGGCCAGGAACCCAAAATCCCCACCACCTTGATCTCTGTATTACTGAATAGCAAGTATGTCAGTGGAATCTTGACTTGTATCTTGTAAAACACCACCACTTCTGAGCATGGTGGTGTGACAGAATCAAGAATGTGGCAAGACGTTCCTCAGGCTACAAACCCCACTACGTGAATTCTTACTTCTTCTGGCTTCTCCAGACAGATAAAACATGCAAAGGTGGATAATAAAGACCTCTGCCTGGATTCAACAGTACTTTAGAGTTACAGTATTTCATACGCTTTATCTCATGTAACCCTCAGAGAAATTTACTGAAGTCCAGTTAGGTGTTCTCATTTGCCCCCATCTCACCTCCCCTTCCACCCAGCTTTGGCCCTGGGAGGCCAGTCCCTAGACCACATTGCAGTGTCCCCTGCAGTGTGGATTCTGGTCTGGGTCTGCAAGAGGAAGACACCAACAGGAGATAAGGAGACAGGAGGAGAGAGGGGGTCAGTGAAGGTGGTCACCAGCTCCTTTGCCCAGCTGATTGAGCATGGCTGTCTGTGCTTCTCCCAAAGAGGTGACATTTTCTGTCCAGAGGCCCACTTCTACCCCCTTCAGTGGGAAGCAAACAACCCCTAAAGGTTAGTATCTTTGTTATCTATGTATGTATCAAACTCATGCATGTATCTGTATATTTATATGTAGTAGTAGTAGTGAAATTCACTTGATCGTGTCCAACTCTTTGGGACCCCATGAACTCCTGCCAAGGTCCTCTGTCCATGGAATTTCCCAGGTAAGAATACTGGAGTGGGTAGCCATTTCCTTCTCCAGGGGATTTTCCCAACCCAGGGATTGAACCTGGGTCTCCCACATTGCAGGCATGTTCTTTATCGTCTGAGCGATCAGGGAAGCCCCCATATTTATATATGTATGTGTGTGTGTGTGTATGTGTGTGTGTGTGTATACATGTACTCATAAACGTGTGCACATGTGCATGTGTGCATGCTCAGTCTCTCAGTCCTGTCTGACTCTTTGGGACCCCATCAGGCTCCTCTTTTCATGGAATTTTCCAGGTGAGAATACAGGAGTGGGTTGCCATTTCCTACTCCAGGGGATCTTCCTGACCCAAGGATCAAACCTGTGTCTCTTGGGTCTCCTGCACTGGCAGGAGGATTTTTTACTACTGCACCACCTGGACAGCCCCAAGTGTACAAATGTGTACTCATAAATACCAACACTCACACACTACTAGTGCTTTTCTTATTGAATCATGATCCTGACTGATACACAGAGGGTCAACTGGCTAAGGAACTTTCCCAAAGTCACAGTCAGAGTCAGCTACAAAGTTTGCAAAGTCCAATGAAAAATGAAAGTGCAGATCCCTTCATTCAAAAGTAAAGGGGGAAAGCTATTTCCTTTCTTCTATGGTCTCTTTCGGGCTTCCTTGGTGGCTCAGAGGGTTAAAATGTCTGCCTGAAATGCGGGAGACCTGGGTTAGATCCCTGGGTTGGGAAGATCCCCTGGAGAAGGAAATGGCAGCCCACTCCAGTATTCTTGCCTGGAAAATCCCATGGACGGAGAAGCCTGGTGGGCTACAGTCCATAGGGTCACAAAGAGTTGGACACGACTGAGTGACTTCACTTCACTTTATGGTCTCTTTCTTGACCTGTCTCGGTGTTTATTTTTACTATTTAATGTCACAATCTCTGGGTATAGGTACAACCCCTCAAGGAACCTGAGGCTCAGCCACAGAGCTGGCATACCAGGCATAGCCTCTCAGCTTCAGTTCTCCCCACACCTGCCCCTGGGCCACTGAGGTAGCAGTCACTAAGCAGGAGCAGGGAAGGAGCAAACTAGCACCCCGGGGAGGTGGGAAGTGGCAGGAGGCTAGAAGGCCAGCAAACCGCAGTTTAATTACAAAACACAAATCCAAAGATAAAATGATGAAGAATTCCAAGATGGCAACTACAGGGCAAGAATCCCAAAAGGAGGGTACCCTTGGGATGGAGCTCTGCACTCCTGTAGACCCAAGATCCTGGCTCCACACACAGATAGTGTCCGATGGACTCAGAACTTGAAGCACATCTGAACCTTAAACCCAAACCCACGCTTTTCCCGTAGAATCACATTGCCTTCGAAAGCCAACAGAGGATGTCTCATATGTAATGTGAGTGTAAGGATGAGAATGAGCAAGCACCCCAAAAGATCCCATCCTTCATTTCTCAATCCTAGAACCCACCTCCATCTCCATTTTGTTAGCCAAGGAATGACAACATTCAGTTTTCCTTTATAATTAAGAAACTAAAGTTGATCCAGGCAACATTTCTAATGACATTTCTACTTCTCATCTCAGCATCAGATGTATGCTGAGCCCCATTAAGTGTACAAGCCCAGCAGAGGCAGCAAATTTTAGGAGATATGGAGTCACCAACCGCTTTCAAATTGAATCATGCACTTGACCGTTCTTGCTGGAGGTGGAAGTACTGGTGAAGGGAAAATTCAAAATCAACAGACCAGAAAAACATTTCAGTGCTTTAGACACAGTGCAGGGAGATTGACTGAGAGGGTCTTTGGATGACTGGGTAACAGTAATTCTTTCTTTCATGAATAGAAACAGAACTCTTCCCCAGGAAAGAAAGAAAGACCACCAATGTGAATTTGCAAGCCATGGATACTTCTCAAGGTAGAATTGCATTTGGAGTTTTTCATACATAATGCAAGGCACAGGTGTCCAGGTAATTAAATGGCAGCACAGGAACAAAACACTTATCAAGACTCTTGCATGTGTAAGATTTGCTCCACGGGTTGAAGTACAAAGAAACCCAAGATGGAACTGAGTTTTCTTGCAGGTGAGACCAGAACTATTTCACAGAAATAAACAGCAGCTGTGCTTCACATGTGTTGAATGATAAATGAATGCTAGGAGAGGCTCAAGAAGAGAAAATGTACTTTACGGAGTAGGAAAAACTTGAAACATTTTTTTTTTTCTGCAACAAGAATGAAGAGTCACATAAATGCATCTCCTTGCCAAGAGATCACACAGAAAGAAAACCTTTTTTAAAAAATATATCTAAATTTCCTGCACTCAATCAGTTAATAAGAATAAGAAAAATCCTGGTGGCTCAGATGGTAAAAAAATCTTCCTGTAATGTGGGAGACCCTGGTTTGATCCCCGGGTTGGGAAGATCCCCTGGAGAAGGGAATGGCTACCCACTCCAGTATTCTTGCTTGGAGAATTCAATGGACAGAGAAGCCTAGCAGGCTATAGTCCATGGGATTTCCAAGGGTTGGATAGGACTGAGCGACCAACACTTTCACTTTACTTTTCAAGACAGTTTAGGACATGTGCTGTTGATCTCAATGAACCCAGCTTTTTCTCAATGATTTCCATCATGGGTGTGGGGGTGTACCAGTCATGTGGAACCCAGGGTTCTCTTTGTTGGTAAATACCTGTCATGACTGAGTTGCCCTAAAACCTGAGGCAGAATATTTCCTTACCTGGTTCCAGAATGAAAATCTATTGTAGACTAATTCAAACAGGCATTCCAGGAGCCAAGGAGCCATGAAATCAAACATCCAGCTGAGTGAATCTAGACCAATGTTATGCATTGAAAATACAATGTGAGCCACATGTGCAATTCAAATGTTTTTAGTAGCCAGATTTTAAAAAGTTAAAATAAAGGGTTAGAGTTAATTTTATAATATATTTCAACTTATATCTGAACTACTAACATTTTATCGTGTAGTAAAATTGTTGAATTATTAATATTTTTCATTATCTTTATTAAGTCTTCAAAATCCAGTGTGTATTTTATATTTCACAGTGCATCTGAGTTCAGACAGGTCACATTTCAAGGGCTCAATAGCCATATTTGGTTAGCGGCTGTCAAACTGAACAATATAGGCTAAACTCTTTCTTAAGCATTAAAGTCTATTCCATCAATCAACAAGAATTTAGGTAGTCTCTCCTCTGCTTAGTCATGGATAGATTCCAAGGTAGCTCTTTGTGTCTGGAAGCTTGTGAAGAAGAAAGAGTTATTTTTTTCTCGTCTGATCAGTGACCTGGCCAGCTCAATGCATATACTTTTTAATGTGATGAGTAAGTGAATGAATGAACAAATGAAAGACTAAATGTCACTATGAACTACTTACTAGCAAGACTGAGAGGGACTGAAAAGCAGGATAGTAGAGAAGAAACATGCAATATCACAAGTTTAAACTGTCTGGTATTCAAGACAATTCACATTTTATTTCTTATCCCCGGCGTTAACCCTATACATTTCCTAATGAATCCTATAATAAAAGCCAATAAAAACTAATCTCATAAAGGAGTTACTCTGTACAAATAAAATAAGAGGATTATACCAATCACCAAATTACACACACACACACATTGTAGTCCCTACTTAGAGATTCTCAATACACACCAGCACTACGAGGAACAAAGCTGTAAGAATTTCTTTTCAGCAAGCCTTTGCAGAGACTTTAGTACACTGATATTTAATCATTCTCATTCTCTACCATGTCTGTCCACATAAATGGTGGACTTGTTGAGGCCAAAGATCACTTTCTTTGTTCTTTTATAACCATCACATGACCTTTTATTCCTGCCTGGCCTCTTTCCCTTACAATCCATTCACCAAATACAGTTAGTGTGGCCTTTTACAACATAATCCGGTCACATTGGTTGTTGTCTTTAGTCTATAAGTCATGTCCAACTCTTTTGTAACCTTATGGAATGTAGCCTGCCAGGCTCCTCTGTCCACGGGATTCTGCAGGCAAGAATACTGAGGTGAGATTCCATTTCCTTCTCTGCCAGTCACACTACTACATTGCTAAAAACCTTCTGAAAATCCTTCTCATGCTTGAATGAAACAGAAGCTCCTTCCTCTAATTCTCTCACTATGTGGTTCTACATGATCTGGTCACTATCAATCACCTAAAGCCTGATGTCTTGCCCCAGGAGTCTGCAAACTATGGCTCTGTATCTGATCCAGTGAATAAGGTTTTGTCTAAACACAACCACACCCAACTTTAAGTTCTGTGTCTGCTTTGGCTTCATTGACAGAGTTGAGTAGTTGCCAGAAACACAAGTGTGGCCCATAGACCCTCACCTATTCACTGTCTGGTCCTTTACAGAAAAGTTTGCCAAGTCCTGGCAGACCCATTCACCTCTGTCCACTGCCTTCTTTCTACGCTGACTGTCCTTCTGAACTTGAAGCTCATCACTCTTTTCACTACAGGTATTTTTTTGCATCTGTCCTCTCTTCTGCCTGGAAGGTTGACCACATATTGCATGACTGTTTCCTTCTATTTCTCAGGCCTCAGCTCAGCTCCCTCCCCTCACTGTCCAATCTAACATAGGTCTTCTCATCCCCAATTACTCTCCCTCCCATTCCCGTGTGGTTTGTTGCTGATTCTTCCTGGTACCTATCACTCCCTGAAATTTCCTTACAGATATGTTTACACTTTCATTATCTGTCTCCCTTAATAGACTGTACACTCCAAAAAGGGCACTGCCCATAGCTATCACAGTTGTAACACCAGAATCGAGAACTCTGCACAGCCCATAGTAGCTATTCAATGCATACTTGGAATAAAAGTTATGGAATAAGTCAGTCTATACTGGGCCTGTCATATGGCCTCAAGAAAAGAATTCAATGGACTCAATCTGATTGGGTATCACGATCTTTTTAAAGACCATTTAGATCAAACTTCTCATTTTATGGATGAAGAAAATGAGGAATGAAGATAGGATGTATTCAGGTTGAATTCAGGTTGACTCTTATCTCAGGCTCAGGTTGCCCCGCTGTCTGACCTGACACTACTATGAATGACTGTCTACATGGAGCTTGATTTAGAGGAGACTTTCCCAAGGATTCCATTGATTAAAAACCTTTGGAAGATCACAAAGCTAAGTGAAATCATTTCGTTACTGAGAATTTCTCAGATCCTTCAGTAAAGTATTTTTTATCAGAGAAGTGACAAAAATGGGATATTTTATACAGACCTTCCTAAACTAGTTTGAATACTTCTCATCTGAAAAATACTATATTTTTCTGTAATTAGTCTATACTCTATCCAATCTTGTTTAGAAAATGCCACAAAGAGAAACTATTAGCAGTGCTACCTTCCTCAAATCTCTCTCATGCTCCTATAGCATTCTTTTTTTTAAAAAAAAAAAAAAAAACAACATGCAAGTTACTTTATATTCTGGGCATAGGGAATGTCTTTTTTTTTTTTAATTAGTTGGAGGCTAATTACTTCACAAACATTTCAGTGGGTTTGTCATACATTGACATGAATCAGCCATAGATTTACACGTATTCCCCATCCCGATCCCCCCTCCCACCTCCCTCTCCACCCGATTCCTCTGGGTCTTCCCAGTGCACCAGGCCCGAGCACTTCATGCATCCCACCTGGGCTGGTGATCTGTTTCACCATAGATAGTATACATGCTGTTCTTTTGAAACATCCCACCCTCACCTTCTCCCACAGAGTCCAAAAGTCTGTTCTGTATTTCTGTGTCTCTTTTTCTGTTTTGCATATAGGGTTATCGTTACCATCTTTCTAAATTCCATATATATGTGTTAGTATGCTGTAATGTTCTTTATCTTTCTGGCTTACTTCACTCTGTATAATGGGCTCCAGTTTCATCCATCTCATTAGAACTGATTCAAATAGGATGCTATATCACCCCTAGCATCTTTTGCTTTATGTTTTATCAACAATTATGATATACTGAAATTATCTATTATGGATCTTATACCAGTTTATAAGCTTCTTGGAAGCAAGAAATGTACTTGATTCATCCCTGACTTCCCAATGATTAATACTGCCAAAAATATTAATTTTTTTAAACAAGTGCATCTTGATTCTTCCCACCACAAGACTTTTGCCCTGGCCTGGAAAATTCTTTCCCCAAATGGGTTTCTGGCTGACTTTGTCACCTCCTTCAAATCTTGACTCATCTGCCGTGTCTCAATAGACTCTACTCTGACCACCTTATCTAACACCGTAAACCTCTTCACTTGAAATTTCTGATCTCCATCATTCTGTTCTACAGTTTTTCCAAAGCACTTATCACTTTCAGATATACTATATATAACAATGTGTACAGTATACCTATTCTCCACTCCCTCCCCTCGCTAGATAATACACTCCAGAAAGGTGAAGATTTTTTTTTTTTTACTTGCTACATTCACTAAAATATCTCTAGCACCTAGAATGGTTGATACTAGGTGGTTAAAATAAATTTGTTGGATTGGGGAAATGAATTTATGAATGAATGAGTGAGGCCAAAAGGAGGAAGCTACATGTCAAGCTGCATCTGAGATGGGCCAGGAGACCATCAGACCCTGCTGTAAACAAAGCAGATTCCAAGTCCTCTCTTCTCAATCCAGAAAGAAACTAGAGTTCAGGCAAGCCATATTTAAGAGTAACACTGAACAAATAAGAGTTAACAACCCATATGGGAGAGGAGTTTGCCTTGCTTAATGGCTTGGCAGCAGAGCGAGCATGGGGAGTGTTTGAAGAGATTTGAGACCTTATCTGTTGTAGACTCTCTGCTCCTACAGCCCACAGGAGCCATGAGCAATATTTCCAAAGGACAGGAAAAAAAAAAAAAAATCTAGTATTGTTCAACCATCAGGAGGCAGAGTGAAGCATCAGTGTGAAAAGAAAAAAATCACAGTCCTCTCAACTAATGTCTATGAAGAAATAAATCTACTTTGAAAGCAATAGAGTAAGTTACCTTTTACCTCAGGCTATCTTCTATGTATTTGTCAACTTTGGCTCAGGGGCTCAGGGAGACTGAGGATGCTATCAATATGGGGTTTGACCGGGCTTGAGAATAATAGAAATAAGCTACCTTGCAAAAGGCTTTCGATGAGATTTGTATTTAATACTGAAACAAAATGGCACCAAGCTTAGAGATGGAAAAAAAAAAAAAAAAAACACCCCACAAGAGGAGCTATGTGATTTAAGTTAATTCTTTTCATTAAAAAAAAAAATGATAATGGTAAGAAAATAAGAACTTTGTTTTCCTAATAAATGGATTTAAACAATTAGTATTATTAACCGTCATGGTCGCCTTAGGTCCCATCAGGAAATGGAAAAAGCTTCTAGCAGAATTAAGTTAGTCTTTGTGGAGAAAATACATTTGAAGTTTTTTATTCTATTAACTAAAATCCACTATTCTCCTGAGAAAAACCAAGGCTTATTTGAATAAAGCTGGGAGTTTGTTTATTCAAGAGTTTGGGCATATTTAGTGGAACCAAAAAGACTCCTAAGAGATTAAAAAAAAAAAATCCATCCTAAGAAATGAGAGGCCAGCTCCACTCTTCAAAAAATCCTCACTATCAGGATGTTTGATCTTGGAAGCATGGTGCAATTATAAGACAAAAGAAATAAAGTGACTCTCCACGTTTGAGAATTTGTGCTAAGGTTTTTTTCACATGGGTCTCCTCATTTTTATCCTACAAGAATAAGACAGTGTTCTTTACTGCTTAACAGATGAGAAAGCCGCTGCTTACTGACCGAGGTAGATAGCCAGGGGTCATGTCACTAGCAATCAATGGAGTCCACTGCAACTGAGGTCAATTTGATGCCAAAGCTCTTTTTCCTCTATATGGAGAGATAAGAGGGCCAAAAACTGCACTCCTCAGCAATACAGAGGATGCTAGGGAGGCTGAAATCTAAAGGGTTCCATGTATTAGTAAGGTAAGACTTACATAAATCCAGGTCTAAATCTCTAAGCGCTTTAGCCAGAGCCAACTTCGTGGAAAGGCAAAGCAAACCTTCCCTAGGCATGGCTTGTGGAAAACTTGCAACCTTTCCTACCAAATAAACAGTGTAGGTGGAAATAGATAAGCATAGCTGGATACACATACAAATACACATACACACACATACAGACGCAGAAACTGGTTTTAAAAATCCCCCATTGGCAATCTGTTCCTTTCTTCTTTTTACACTTATGTTATGTTTTCCTCACAGCAAAAATCATAGAGGAATAGTTCAGTAATTAAAATAAAAACCATAATCTCATCACACAAAGGCAAATATTCACTTCCAGTCTTTTTCTGTGATTTTTTTTCCAGCTTTAATGAGATATAATTCACAAACCACAAAATTTCCCCCTTTTATACAATTCAGTGTTATTTATTATATGCAGAGTTGTGCAACCATCACCATTATAATTTCTGGAAATTTTCATCACCCCTGAAGAAACCCTGTACCCATTAGCAAGCAACCCCCATTCTTCAACTCCGAGCCCCTGCCAGCCCCTGTGAAACCACTAATTTATTTTCTATTTCTGTAAGTTTGTCAATTCTGGACATTTACTGCAAGTGGAATCATATGGCATCTGGTCTTTTGTGATGCCTACTGTCACTTAGCATGTTCATCCATGTTGGAGCATGCGTAAGTGCTACACTCCTTTTATGGCTGAATGCTACCTCTTTGTATGGATGGATCGCATTTTCTTCTGTCTATTCACTAGCAGATGGACATATGGGTTATCTTCGTCTTTTGTCTATTATGAATAATGTTGCTATGAATATTTGTGTCCAACCTCTCTTATGGACATGCTTTCAATTCTCATTGGCAAATATTGGGAAGTGGAACTGCTGGATCATGGTAACTCCATTTTTTACCTTTTGAGGACAGTCAGACTGTTTCCCAAAGTAGCTGGACCATTTTACATTCCTACCAGCAACGTTTGATGGTTCCAATTCTCTACATCCTCGCCGACATTTGTTATTGTCCATCCTTTTGATTACAGCCATGCTCGTGGGTTCTGGCAGCATGTTTATAAGAAAGAGAAGCAGTTAATATACTCTAGGCAAGCGTATTCTCTGACCAACCATAGGACTCACAGGACCCAATCACCATGGGAGAGAGAACAAGGATAATACTGATCATACTCCCTGTCTCCTGCCTGGACTGCCTGCCTGACAGGTAAGGACACTGGTTCTCAAAATGTGGTTCCCAGACTGGCAGCACTGGCTGTATCACCAGGGAACCAGTGAGAAATGCAAAGACTCCACCCAGACACTGAGTCTGAGACTGCCGGGTGGGCTGGGGCCAGCTCTCTGTAATTCTGGTGACCAGGGGACCTTAGCACAGCATTTCTGCCCTCAATGCCAGCTTTAACCCCCGTATTGGTAATGATGAATATGCACCAAATCCTTCCTCCCCTGCAAACAAGGATGACAGGGACCAAGGAAAGAGCTTTCTGAAGGATTCAATCAAGCAACTCACGTGGAAGGGTTCTGCGCCTTCCAGTAATGAGTGAGTGACAGACACTGTTGGTGTAAAATGTTCACAATAATTAATGTTGAACACAGAATAAATATCCAGCTGGAAGGTAAAGAGGAATTTCACAAGCACCATCCAAGGCAGTAGTAACAGAGATGTGATTTCCGTCATACGTGATATTTTAAATGTTCCTTATGCACTCAAGGTTTTAGAAAGCATGCTAGCTTGCTGAGACGTGGATGACACAGACCTGTCCCTGAGCGGCCATCTGAAACATAGTGACGTCTCCTCCAAACAGTGAAGTACACTGCATATACTCACCTGAAAAAGGGAGAAATACCGCTTGTCTCTTCCACACCCTGCCACTGAAAAACCTCTCCACACGCATTGCTTACAAGCTTGCCAATTTAGTTGTTAGGGACACCTCTTTGTAGCTCCATTTTTGTTACTTCCTTCAGATACTGGTCAGACATTGCTTCTCTCCACCTTAGCTTGCAGCCAGGCTCATGTCAAGCCCATGTGCTCTTGCTTAGCAACGCCCCTCAGGCGGTTAGGAGAGGAGAACCTGGGGCAGAACCACTAACATCTTACATCAGGGCAGAACCGGTACAAGTCTTCCAGCTGTTTCCTGATTCCCACCCCTCATTGACCGTACTGAAGCGTCCAGGACATTCTGAGCAGTGGGTCTCTCTGCAGGCTCCTGGCTGTTACACGCCTTGTGAATATCAAACAAGTGGAATCGGACCATGTCGCTCCCTTCCACGTGCCCCAGAAGGAAACTGGAGACGTCTGGAATCTTCCAGATGTCGCTCGCCTTGTCATAGGTGGGCATGAGGTCGTCCTTGAAGGTCGTCCTCTCCCAAAGGCCACAGCCGCTCTGGGGCGAGGAAATCCCCGCGGAGCTCCCAGTGGCCACACTTCACCAAGGTCTAGCCGCGGTTCACCGGGGACAGCGTGTCCAGGTCGTTGAGCGCGAGGCCGAAGTTGGCGGTCAGCGGGTACTGGGGCAGTGTCTTGGACAGGCCGCTGGAGTCGCACATGACCAGCGTGCCCAGGGGGCAGTGTCTTGGACAGGCCGCTGGAGTCGCACATGACCAGCGTGCCCGGGGGGCTGGGGCCCAGGAAGTGGAGGACGGCCAGGTTGCCCAGGGCCAGCTGCAGCCTGCAGTGCCACAGGCTGCAGTACTTGGAGAGATTCAGCGTCGCCTCCAGGTTGCCCAGGGAGCCTAAGGGGTGGTACTCGGTGAGGATGATGTTATCATTCTCGCAGTGGCCCAGCAGCGTGACCACGTGCTCGCTCTGCGGTGCCTGCAGCATCCGCCGCTGGTGCAAGCAGTGTCTCTCACCTCCAGCCTGGTGAGCCTCGACGGGGCCACCTTGCATTCCTTCTACTCGGGCAGAAACACTCCTTTCTCTGCTCCTTCCCTGACACGCTTCAGCTGCCGCACGCCTGTCCTCAGCTGCTCCGAGGACAGCCGCGGGGAGCGGTTGGTCATCTGGCCCAAGCTGAAGTGGCCGGGGGTCGGGGCGGGGGTGGGCAGTGGCCAGGGTCCTCCGCGGAGCGCCGGGGCCAGGTGAAGAGCTGGTCCAGAAGAGGCAGAGGAGGACGTTCACGAGGGCCATGGAGAACAGCGGCCCCACCGCGGGGGCATGTCCCTGGGCGGGGGGCCCCTTCCTGCTCTCCTGGGGCCTTGTGTCCACGGCACTGTGCTCTGCCAGCTCCTTCCGGGAGGACATTCCTTCCCGCTCAGGTTTCTGGCCAGACTCCCGAGTCGGGCAAGGTTAGGGCCGGCCCGCGCACTGGTTTGAAGGCACTCTTCCTCAAAATTGCAGGCCCGCATCTCTCCAGCGCGCTCCCTGCGGGCGTCTCCCAGGACTCCTGTGGACTTGACAATGAATTCACCACTCTGGCCTCACAGTCTCCTGAGCTGCTTCCACCAACTTCTGATTCTTAGAAGGTGACCTGGGCTTCTGCAACGCTTTCCCAAGAGCTCTACCACTGCCTTCTCTTTTCCAATCCATTTCCCACAGCAAATAGGATCTCTTTTCTTTCCTGCGGACCCCTTCCCCGGCCCGCTGCCGCTGCCTCCTCCTCTCCTGTGATATTTTAAATAGTTTTCATCTTACTATACTCTTTCCCGTTGTTTGCATGACATAAGCATTTTCTTGCCATTAAAATTCTACAAGTTTAAAATATTTATAATTTTATATTAAAAAGTGAAAACATCTTGTAAATGTAATTTTATTAATTTTTTCTGGTTCTGATTTATTTTTTTTAAGGTATTTTTATTTTTTTTTTCATTTATTTTTATTAGTTGGAGGCTGGGATGGGATGGTTAAATGTAATTTTAATATGTAGTAACATGACATCATGTGCATGTCATTTACTTAATTCCCTATATGTGAGTATTTTAAATTGTTTTCATTTTTTCTGGTTGTAAATGACAAAGATTAATTCTTTTGACTTAAAGTTTAGAGTTCTGCAATTACTCTAATGCCTTAGGAAGGCTGGAATATAAAATCTGACGATCTATCTGTATATTGAGAGAAGGAATTTGCCATGTGTTTCCTTGAAAGTCCATTTAATAAATAGGGTAGGTCTGAACCAGGCGGGTGGGGAGTGCCTGGGAGCTCCAGAGTGGGCCCCCCCACTGAGGGAGTGGGTGTCACGGAAGACAGAGGATGGGCCAGCAACCCCCGCCCCCAGTGCCGACCACCTGACTGCACCCTCACACAAACCCCTGAGCAGGATACAAGTGATACACGCCCCAGACAGCCAGAAATCTTAAACACGGCCAGGGAGTATAAGGATAATTCTAAGTTTTAGAAGAGGTGACTATTAGATTCCTGTATATTAAAAAAAAAAACAAAAACCCAGTGGTTGGGAGAAACTGTCACTCAGTCTGCATTAGAAGTCATATCATCCACCAGAGAAGGTGTTCTCCAAATGGGTGGACAGCTCCTTTTGGAAGGTTCTGAACTCTAATTTGAAACATTCTTGATGGACATATTCACCTCTTAAAGACATAGAGGAGACGCAGTATTTAAAAAACCAAAGGGAATTCCCAGGTGGTCCAATGGTGAAGACTCCATGCTCTCACTGACGAGGACCCAGGTTCAATCCCTGGCCAGGGAATTAAAGTTCTATAAGCTGCACAGCAGGGCCAAGGGCAAAAAAAAACCAAGAAACCGAAAAAACCCAAACAGATTGGGGTTAATTCGTGACTGAGAGGGTTTGTTATTTTCAGGAGCAAATTTCTGAGGACAGCCCATAGCATTTTCTGAAGATGGGATTAAGAATAGATTATACATTCATTCACTCACTCACACACACACACACACACACAGAATAGATGGTACAATACAATTTTATGTCTGGTTTTAGAGGCGGGGAAGCAGGTGGAAGCAGAGGCAGAGACAAGGGGAAAGATGGCCTTTCACAGAACTACTGTAACCAAGTGTTTGTGACCTCTCAGGTTATGTGCCTTTTCTTTTAAACTCCAATGTAATTAAATCAAAGTCAGCAATAATAAAATATCATAAATAATTTTAGTGTATAATATATGCTGACAAATGTTATTAAGGAGATGGCTGTAATAGACAGGGAAATATTTAGTATGACTTCATCTGAAAGTTACATTGCTAAGAAAACTCAGTAATGAGTTTTGCTTTAATTATTCCAATGAAATGACTTCTCTAAATGATTTTAAAATCATGGGGAGTAGTACTTAAAGAATTTCCAAAGGCTTTTAGGCAGGACTTGTTAACTTGATCAAGTTTATACAAAATATTCTGGGTTTAAAATAAATGTATGTACATAAAATTCTTACTATGCATTGTTCACTGGTAACCTTTTAAAATAGGCTTACCAAACTTCCAATGACTTTTTATTCTGTTTAGTTCTAACTAGGTGATAACCATCTATCTTGGAATTTCCATGAGAGTTCTAATTACATATATTCAATGTCATTGTCCTTCCAAACCATTGAATTGGCCTAGATATGTCAATACAATGGTGTCAAAACTCCTCTTATTAGATGTTTTCTCTACTCTTGAAAATGACACAAAAATCATTTGACAGACTATATTTGATTTTTTTATTTGAAAATATTATCACTCCATGATTTTTATGAAAAAAGCTGAATTGATCATATCTGCCTTTAAAAATATGTTCCACATTCTATCACTCAAAGCTGTTTCCACTTCTATTGTGTACTTTAATATTCAAAAAGATAAAAATATATTATTCATTGACAATGTGCAGTAGGCAGGTAATGAGTTAGAAATACTTAGAATTATCGCTACCTACAAAATAGCCAAAACTAAAACACTTATTATGCACAGTTCCTATCCTAAGTGATTTAGCTGCTATGCCTACATCACTGTGCTTTTGAAGACAAAGTATAGTATTGTACGTGAGATACATACAATATCTGTTCATTCACTCTTTCGTGTAATCATTTTACAAATATTTATTGAGTATCTTCTTTCTGCCAGGTCTTGCATGATGTACTAAATATATAATGAGAACAAAACAGCCACAATCTCTATGAACAGGTGATAGGGACAGAATGAGGGGATGAAATACGTGATTAAATAGTTAATCCCACTCGAGGATTGTAAGCAGAAAGATATGGGAGACCTGTAAATTAATGAATACTTGAGAAAGCAGGTCTGCTTAACCACAAAACCATGCAGTCTTGCTTAGCAACAAAACCAGGCAACAGGAACACAGGACATGCCCCCAAACAATGAAACAAAGGTGGCATGAGCCCCACATCCTGCCCAGTGAACTTAGTAAGTTAATGATCCCTCGGCCATGCTCCCTGCGCACATTAAAATAATCATTTGTGGACCTAGTTTGACCATGCAGAGACAAGAAAACTCCCCTGCACAACCTGGAAAAATGACCTAATGATGAAAACATGGCATCTACTCAAGAAAGACAAAGGAGATCTTCTCCCCCTCCCCACTTTTCCTTTGATTATAAAATCATAGCTCACTAGGTTCTGGGGGCATGGCATTCCTCACCCGCCCACTTATAAACCTCAGAAGCACCCTATTCTAATAAATCATTTCTTATCTACTACTTTGCTCTTGCTGAATTCTTCTCTGCACTGAGGCATAAAGGACTATGATACCAGAGCTCTTCAGAGTCCCCCTGAAATGACAACAGTTGGTTTCACAGAGAACTTACAGGTGGTCAAAGATGACACTGATGCTGAAACATGAAGAATACAAGAGAATGAGCCAAGCAGAAGGAAAGTACATGGACGAGGGAGAAGAGGGAACAGCATATAGAAAGATCCTGAGCCAAGGAAGTGCTTGACATAGTCAAGGATTTTCAGCACATGTGATGAAGGAACATGAGTTTGTGGATAGTGGCCTGAGGATGGAATGGACCAGATTAAATAAGGTCAAAGGTGTTATGCAACAGCTTGGTTTTAGCTTAAGGTGATAGAAAGGAAGTAGTATTTCCATCAGAGTTGTGAAGTCAGAGGATGTATACTTTAGAAACATCACTCTGGCTACTCTGTGGAGGTTGACTGGTCCATGTGACTGATTTGGTGGAGGAGCCGTGAACCACAGTGATGCCACACTCTTATCCCAAGTACAGAGCTGGGTAAGAGTTTTCTATGTGTCCCCCTCGTACTCCAGCAAGCATGGAAGTATGTGCTTCATGTGGGTCATCTATTAGGAGTTGAAAACTTTCTCATTCTGGGTCTTTAGTGACTATAAGGAGAGGGAGTGCCCATCCACCCCACCTGTCACCCACTAATCCCTACCAGACTGTAGCAGAAACAAGATATAAATTTGTTAAGGACTCAGATTTCAGACAAAAACATGGGAATAAGAGCCTTCAATTTTGAGGCATGAGAATCAATATAGTGACAGATATGTAAGTACAAATCACAGTAGCAAGGACACAATAGATGCTAAGAAAAGGGTAGCTAGAAACTATTATTATGCCTGTTGATTCTGGTCTATCTCTGATGTTAACTAACTCTCTTGACTTTGGGTGACTCCTTCAGCTTTCTGAACCTCAATTCCCTGCCATTTTCAATGAAGGATTTGTATTATATCTCCAAAATTTACAAATCTGGATTCTAAGCTGACAGGTTAAAAACACAGGGGAGTTCATGGTAATTAAACAAATTGGACAACATTTCCTCTTCTTTCATCCAGTAGGATAAGCAGATTTTTTGGATACCAGGTCAAGAACACCAGGCAATACCCTCAAGGAGCCAGGCCACTGATGCTCTTCTTTGTGCAAAGAAAGAAGTGAAACTGGAATTCCTCTAAGTCCATCAAACAAATCTTTCATTTCTCTCTGTAAATTTACAAGCCGAGCAGCTAACATAGGAAAAGAAAGGCACTGATTCTTCTAGCTAAGACAGGTCACAGGTATTGATAAACTACTGCCAAGGAATTTCCCAGTTTGCACTGCCATCCTCTTCTGAGAACTTCCAGGTGAACCTGAACATCTCCAGAGCCACTAACTTGAACTCCCAAATGAGAGGCAGGTTTGGGCTTACTGCATGTCCTGGGCGTTTCTGTGTGCAGGCAGGGCAGGTACTCTATTTATGTGACAACATTTCTCAGAAAATCTGGACTCTGGCTCCAAAGCTGCTACTAACTAGCTCTGTGATTCTGCACAAAGAACCCTACCTCCTCCACAGCTCAGGATTCTCATGTGTAAAATAGTGATAGTAATACTCACCGTATGTACCTCCTGGGGTTGTCATAATGATCAGATGAGATGGAATAGAAGTGAATGTCCTTTATAAAGCATACTCTGTCTCACAGATGCTTTTGAGAATCACTGATACATTGTTGTTATTATTGCTAGTATGATCTTTCCTGCTCCAAGATCGTTTATCTCAAGGGACCTTCCTTGTGCACATCAGGGACCAAAAAGAAAAAAAGCCTCCCTTCTCCCTTCTCTGTTTGATGCATGATGTGGCTGTGAAGGAAGTTTGCCGACTTGAAAATGTGAACAATCTCTTTCCGCTGAGATGTTTCCTCTTTACAGAAAAAAACAACTGTTTTTTTTTTTTTCTTTCTCAATGCATACGAATTTCTGTTCTCCTAAGAGATCCTAACTGCTTTATCTTTGTAATCAGTTTACCTTTCAAGGTGCTTGCTATTCACTGAATAAGCTCACTAAAGTAAGTCTGTATTCTTCAGATATCATGGGAGGCAAGCCAACCATTTTTACCCAGTTTTCATCCCCAGGGACACTGGTTGACATAAAATTTTGAAACAAGCAACAGGAATGGGAGACAATAGTTTACAACACATGCATACGCCTAAGACATGATATAAGGTCAATTAGGTGATGAGGGGAGCGGTACCTGGTGGCGTATCTTTGTCCAACAACCTAACAGGCATTATAAAATCCTCCTTCCATAGGAAGCTTCAACCTTTGGGATTTATCAGACTTTTCAGACATCCAAAGTTCTGTCTAGTCTAGTAATACAAATTCATATGAGAGTGTATCTCAAATTATTAGCTAAAATCTTGAATAGAGTTGCTGACAGCTTGCTGAGAGTAAGCCTTAGTTTGGAGACAACAGAAAAGTGGGTACATGTGTGGAAAGGGGCAGAAAAGGGCAGAGAGATTATAAAGAAAATAGAATTCTTAGAGTTGAATTATAGCGATCTAATCAAATACCTATAAAAATGGCATAATTGCAGCCCAAAGAGGTTAAAGAGTTAAATAGCAAAAAAAAAAAAAAAGTTACTTCAGTCCCAGGCCAGCAAATGACTGTCAAACCAAAATGGCTCAGATAATTACAGAAGTGGGCAAAATAGTCCCTTAAGGGAAAAATAGAATATATGATTTTGGTTGGTAGACCTCAGTTTCGATATTACCATAGCAGGAAACATTTTACTAAGTGTCAGATAGTATACAGGACAAGCAGAATAGAAAAACAGGACAGTTCTAGTAGGGTATGGAAATGTAGGCAATTCATGGCAATGCGGGTTGGTATCTTGGAATGGGGCAGAGTGCTTGGAAGTTTGGAAAAGGAACTCCAAGCCCAACTTTGGGAGGGTTGGTGAGAGATTGCTGGAGGTACCAAAGCAGGTCTTGAAAGATGTCTCCAGGAAAAAAAATGGACATAAATATGCAAACACAAAAATGGGTGTGAACTCACCCAAGTGCCTGGTGCCAGAGAGGCCACAATGGAAAAGGAGGTTGAAGAGACCTGTGGGAATGTTCTTTCAGCCGTCACCATGCTGCTCTTAAGTTTGGACTTGAGTAAGCAATAATAATCCATTTGGGAGTTTTCCAAAAGAATGTGACATGATCATATTTGTATTTGAGGAAATTCAGCCTGGCAGAAAGGCAGAGGATGAATCTGAGGGGTGTGTGGCAGTGAACATACAGAAGGAGCCGATGACATTCATTTGTAAATCAGGGCCCACAGAGTGGAGCCCAGCCCAGTGGCCGGTCTGTGTGACAAATCCAAACCCAAATCAAGCTGCACTTAGGGGAGATACCTCATTGTCAAGGAAACCTCACATATACAAGTCACAAGTCTCCAACTCAGCTTTAGCTAACAGAAAATAGGACCTGCTAACCCTACAGTGAGGTCCCTTACTGCCTAGCCAACCATTCTGTGTCCATATTGCTTCCTCTCACAGTCTATAAAACTCACTTGTGCCCAAATCCACTGGAAGGAATGCTCCACTATTTACGAGGCCCTGTACTCCCCAGCCCATGGATTGCTTTTCCCTGAATAAAGAACATCAAAGTGAAAGTGAAGTCTCTCAGTCGTGTCCGACTCTTTGCGACCCCGTGGACTGTAGCCTACCAGGCTCCTCTGTCCATGGGATTCTCCAGGCAAGAATACTGGAGTGGGTTGCCATTTCCTTCTCCAGGGGGTCGTCCCGACCCAGGGAATGAACCTGGGTCTCCCGCATTGCGGGCAAATGCTTTAACCTCTAAGCCACCAGGGAAGCTGCAAAGAACATCAAACTCATTACTAAATCATTTTAGGCTTTTTCATTTGACAGAACAGATGCAGGAGATATTCAGAAGGTAAAATAATCTAAATTTAGTGAATGCTTGGGTTGGGGAGTGTGAGATAGGGAGTGATTAAGGACAAGTCCCTGGTTTAGTAATTCTTTTAACATTGGAGGAAAAAACACTTAGTGTAGAAAATATTTTCATTTGTTTATATCATACTCTAGTACTACAGTTGAAGGGGAAGCTGCTAAGATATGAATGGAATTAAGAGGTAAAGAGGTTTTTCTCTGACTTACTTCACTCTGTATGACAGACTCTAGGTCCATGCACATCTCTACAAATGACCCAATTTTTTCCTTTTCTATGGCCAAGTATAATATTGCATATATGTACCACATCTTCTTTATCCATTCATCTGTCAATGGTCATTTAGGTTGCTCCCATGTCCTAGATATTGTAAATAATGCTGCTATGAACATTGGGATGCAGGTGTCTTTTTTTTTGGTGTCTTCTTTACTCTTCTTTAAATTTATTCATTTTTAATTGAGTATAATTGTTTTATAATACTGTGTTGGTTTTTGCCATATATCAACATGAATCAGCCATAGGTATATGTATGTCCCCTTCCTCTTCAAACTCTCCCTCACCTCCCACTCCATCCCACCCCTCTAGGTTATCAAAGAGCACTGGATTTGAGCTCCCTGCTTCACACAGTAAATTTCTACTGGCTATCTAATTTTACATATGGTAGTATATTTCAGTGCTACTCTCTCAATTCATCCCACTTTCCCCCGACTGCACCCAAAAGTCTGTTCTCAATGTCGGCATCGCCACTGCTGCCCTGCAGGTAAGCTCATCAGTACCATTTTCCTAGATTCCATATATATTAGTTAATACATGATATTTGTCTTTCTCTTCCTGACTTCACTCTGTAAAATAGGCTCTAGGTTCATCTCCCTCCTTATAACTGAGTCAAGCCCATTCCTTTCTATGGCTGAGTAATAATCCATCGTGTGTGTGTACGACAGCTTCTTTATCTATCCATCAGTCAAAGGACATCCAGGTTGCGTCCATGTCCTGACCATTGCAAATAGTTCTGTGATGAACATTGGGGTGTGTGTGTCATTTTCAATTATGCTTTCCTCGGGGTATATGCCCAGCAATGGAATTGCTGGGTCATATCTTTAGTTCTATATGGCATAAGAAAAGTTGTACAGATGAACTTATGCACAGGCCAGGAGCAGAGACACAGACATAGAGAACAGATGTGTGGACACAGGGGCAGAGGGATGAACTGGAAGACTGGGACTGACGTAGGTGCACTGCCATGAGTAAAATACATAACTAAGTGGGAACCTGCTTTATAGCACAGGGAGCTCAGTTGAGTGTTCTGTGATGACCTTGACGGGGGGGATTGGGGAGTGGGAGGAAGGCCCAAGAGGGAGGGGATATATGTATACATATAGCTGATTCACTTTCTGATACCACACTGTAAAGCAACTATATCCCAGTTAAAAAAAAAAGAGAGATGAGAATGGACCTACTTTTCCCAATTTAGCTAGCATTCCCCATTTTTGCCTAGTAGTTTTACTGCTAGAAAACTTGACTTCTTAAATATAAAAAAGAAAGTGTATCTTAACGGTACAAAAAATTGCCTTAGATTTATGAAAGCAAGATGATGTTACTCCTTACTTAATAGAAATCAGGAGATATTTGTTGAATCGGTAAAGGCTTAACATTAAAACTACATCAACTGAACTACGGGTCAAGACGGCAGGTAAGCACATGCATTTAATGCTGTTCCCTTGTGAAGTTCTCTACATTTACAGTAAATGAATTTTGTTTGTAAAGCCACAGACATGGGCACAACCGAAAAGGAGATGATAGAGAGACAATTCTGGATCTAAAAGGCAAATGAGGAAAAGAAAACTTAGCAGAACTGAGGAAGCTAACTCCTAAGTCAGTATTGAAGAAAAACTGAAAACCAACACAAGTTACATCATGGGGTCCTCAAGAAGATCAAAAAAATGCCAGCCCCACCCAGGCAATTTTGGAACTGCAGGGTTGGGAGAGGAGCAGTGAGGAAGCAAGAAGAGGCTGAAGTAAGAGAAGGCATAGCTGAAGTAGTTTGAGAATCCAGTGAATTGCAACGTCTCATTCACCCCAGCCCCGCGATCCTGGGAGATTTCTGCCACACCATAAAATTCTGGAAGCTTATTTCCTTCAAGAAAGTAAAACACAGGGTCTCTGTGTAAAACACAGGGGTAGGAAATACAATAAGAGTGTGGATACTATCCTAAAAACAAAGGACATAAGTGACTATGCACAGGAATGCTGACTGTTGCAATCCCAAGTCAGTTTCCAAAAGAGCCCTGGCAGTCAGATTTCCATGGCTCTGGGAGGACTGTGGGCAAGGACTTCCTAGGGAAATCTGACCAGCACAAGAAGGAAGTCCCGAAAATACTGAGTGTCCTCCTAGGCAAGAGCTCAGAGTTGATGACCTGTTGGTCAAGCAGATTCACATACATAACCTTCTCTTTCTATTCACAACCACGAAGAGGAAATCACATTCACCAGACACCAGAATTAAAGGAAAACTTCTAAGTAGAGAAGTCCCTCTCATATGGAATGCAGAGATCAAAGTGATAAACAATATAAAAACAGCTTGGAGAAAATAGAGACCATAATAAAAGCAAAAGAAAAGGAAATATTTATAGTTTTAGAAAGATAATACAGACATGAAAGAGGCATAGAGACAAAATACAAGAAAAAACATTCATATAAGTTAAAAGGAGTTCTTAGTAATACAAAACATAAACAGAAAATAAAATGGAAATCTCAGCATTAAAATTTTAAGATAAAGGGACTATACTATAAAGCTGGAGTAAAGAGATCTAAAACAGAAAAGTAGAAAATTGGTTGATTACATCCAAATAATAGATGTTCTAGGGAAAAAAAAGATAATAAAAACAGAAAGGAGAAAATCATTAAGAAAATAATTCAAGAAAAATTCCTGGAAATGGATGACAAGAATTTTTAGATGTAAAGACTGCAAGAGTGCCCAGCACAGTGGAATGACCAGTTTGTATAAGCTTCAAAAGAGGGGGAAAGAATAAACTTGGACAAAGATTAGAGGCTGGAGGTGACTGCAGGTTTTTCAACAATCACTCTGAAAGCAAACACCTTTGGAAAAATGCCTGTAACATTCTGAAGGAAATTTATTTCTATCTAATCTAGTAGAAATTACTATGATGCTATAATAAAGATATTTTCGAACGTGCAAGGTTAAAAAATATACTTCCCTCTCATTCTTTTTCATTAAATTACTGAAGTATGAGTTCCACCTTGTGCAAAAGAAAAAAGAAAAAAAAAAAGAGAGAGAAAGAAAATAAACCAAAATAGGTCATCCAGCACAGAAGAAAGGATGAGAGGATCAAAGCAAGTAATTAATACCTCCATAGGACTGCTGTGCGATAGATCTGAAGGACAGCCAGTAGGGTTTATAACACTGTACCCTAAAAGACAGACATCCCAAGGACCGTCATCTCTAAGATGCCAATGCCATCCTTCTACTTTGTACAAGAGAATAAAATGCCCGGGTAAATCTGATCCTTATTTGTAGCTGGTCTTGGTTTATCTTGACACTGTGCTGATAAATTTTCTGCTCTTCCAACTGCCATACATCCTAGATCAGTTGAAGACACTCATTTTGCTTCACAGAAATGTTCTTCTTTGATCAACTCCTGAGAGCTGTAGGTAGGGCATGATTCAACCAGGAGTAGAAAATAATACAGAGTCATCAACTCCCCTGGTCATGTTTCTGCAGGATGTCCAGTACCTTGTCTGCACCTTAATCCTGCCACAGGCCCCGAAGAGGAGATTCATGTCACCTTTACTCCAGCAAAGGTGAAGCCAAGTGATTGCTCAGATTCGGTTCTGTTTGTCTTCTCCTGAGAACTTTCAAGGAAGAGTGGCAATTTGCCCTTTTCTCACACAGCTACTCAAAGTTAAAAAATAATCTGCATTTTATTTGCAGATATTTATATTGGCAATACTATGATAAATGAAGCAAGAAATAATTAACAAAAGTCAGGGTAAAAAGTACTTCTGGAAGGTTGACAAGAAGATGCAATCGAGAAAGCTTCTAAGACACTGGCCATATTGTAATTTTTAAGTTTGCTAGTGGGTGGATAAGTGGTTGCTTTATTATTCATAAACTCTGTATAAATTGCATACACTATACAACATATATCATAATCTGTAAAAGTAAAAATAAGCATCATATATTTTTCAAATATATGTTTTGTGTTTGGATCCACTGATCCTCTATGAACCTCTATTTGCTCATATTTTACATAATATAGTAAATACTTATTTTCTCATCATTGTCAAAAAAGAGGTTATTTGTGACAAATGCAGTATGTTGTAGAAGTCTTCATAGAGGTTCTTGAAGAGAGGAATATTTAGGGAAGGTTTCCCAGAGTGAACGGAGCCATGAAGGAAGGTAGGTTGCCTTCTCCGTGTAAGTATCACAGTTTATTTTTTAAATTAATTTTATTGGAGTATAGCTGCTTAACAGTATCACAGTTTATTTATTCCTCTCCCTGTTCCTGCCCTAGTGACAAGCTCAGTGCTTAGAATATAGAAGGAGGTCAATAAATATCGAGTGACTCATTGTATGTTCAAGGAAAAGGCATTCTAATCTATAGCAGGAAGGCAATTTGCTCTCATAGTATAGCTGAATTCTTTTTCCCCTATAGACTATCTTTGTCCCCCACTTCCCAGAATTACTGAATGAAAGAGTTTCTATAATGAGGTTCGATTAAATCATATCTGCTTTTTATTAATTGACATGAGTAAATTATTCAGGAACAGATGTTCACATTATATAAAAAGTGAATAATACAGATTTTCCAGTAGCTTTCACTGACCATCAGTGGTTTTCTCACCATGCAGTTAAACTGGATGATTTGAAAGAATATTTTTCTTGTTTTGTTGATTCTACAAAACTTAAAAATTAATACTATAATTATGCCCTTGATTTCTTTTTTTAATTATCTTACTGAAGACAGAACTTCCATGGATGCTTCTGCTGCAATCATTATATGAAACTGATGAGCTGAGGTCAGCAGAGTGACTTGGAAGAAACCCTAGAGGGGATTTGAATAGTTGAGTTATTGGCTTGTGCTCTGAGGTTTTATTGCGGACACTCATGAAAAATGGAATTCAAGACCTGCCATTGACCTGAGAGCAGCTAAATGTTTTTGAATGAGCCCCTTTTCTTTGACTATGGGCTATGTTTATTCTCAAACTCCTCAAATAACTCTTCAGTTTAACTCACAACAGAATATTTAGATAATAATCATAGAAGGCTTATCTCACTGTTGTTACTGCCTCATTCTTATGGCCTTTGTTTTGTTTTTGTCATTCTGGTTGGCTTTAGCTAGAGATACTTTGCTTTATTATTCTGCACCCAATAGATATTTATAAAATGGCAATCATGTGCCATGAATTGTGCAAAGTTCTATGAATCAAATTGTGAGAACAAACACATTAAACGCTCCCCCCAAATACAAACTTATTTTACATAAAACAATTACACAAATGTACTCCATGGTAAGTGTTTATTTTAAAGAAATTTTTTTGAGGTGGGCCATTTTTAAAGTATTCATTGAATTTGTTACAATATTCCTTCTGTTTTATGTTTTGGTTACTTTGGCCATGAGACATGTGGGATCTCAGTTCCCCAACCAGAGATTGAATCTGCACCCCTTACATTGGAAGGTGGTCTTAACCGCTGAACCACCATGGAAGTCTCAATGGTAAGTGCTTTGAGACAAACATCTAAACCCATGTTCTAAATGTGTCATATTAACTGGAGAATAAAACTTCTCTGGCAAAAATGGAATGGAGTTTCAAGAATACCTTCTCCTGTGATCAAACACGTAAAGTAAACTTGCAAACAGAGATAGTATAAGGCAAGAAAAGAGAGAAGAAATTCTGAGGAGAGGAGAGGATTCAGGAAGATGCTTAAAGCAGGAAGTCACCTGGCAATTTCAAGGACCTGAAAAAAATACATACATATATATATATATATATATATATATATATATATATATATATAAAACTGGAGCTGAATGAGTGAGCTAAAGTGAAAAAGGAGACATAGGTAGGGGCTGGATCATATAGGCCATGGGACCATATTTGAGTTACTTTTCTCTAAAGGGCAGCAAGAAGTCTTTGAAGAGTTTAAATCAGAAAAGCAACTTGGTCACATTTGCACTTAAAGATCACTGGGCTGTGATACAGAGAAGGTCTGAAGTGGGTAAGAATGAGTGTAAGGGGAAGAGTGGATCATTCAATGTTCTGCAACAAAACAAACAAAACAAAGTGGGGTGGTTTTCTCAATAAAGGTTGCATTAAGAAAATGTAGCAAAAGATTCATTTACATGATAGGAGCAAAGTTAAGGAGCCAAATAGGAGTTGCAAGCCATTGCATCCCTCAGCCTGAGAAGGCAAGGGGAGCAGAGTTTAGCCGAGCCTGAGAAGGGTCAGAGGAAGAAGTGGGACCAGCTGACAGGCAGGGGATGGAGACAGATGCTCTGATCTTTCCCCTGCCTGATATTGCTCTATTGCCAATGGGTCCCCATCCAGAGCCACCTGAAGAGCATGGATGTCAGTTACCAGGGGAGATGGAGGAGAGAACATGAGTGTATTAGAACATCCCCTGTGCTGACCTTCATCTCCGAGTTTGGATTAATCATCCAGCTAGGTTTAGGTTAGCCTTTTCTCTCACCTAGAACCAGGAAAAGAGTAGCTAGACCTTGTGTCAACAACACTCCCACAAAGTGATTGAAAGTTGATTTTCTAAGGTATTTTGCCTGAGGATAGCATCCCAGTTCAGTTCAGTTGCTCATGTTCGACTCTTTGCAGCCCCGTGGACTATAGCACACCAGGCTTCCCTGTCCATCACCAACTCCCAGAGCTTGCTCAAACTCATGTCCATCAAGTCGGTGATGCCATCCAACCATCTCATTCTCTGTTTTCCCTTCTTCTGCTGCTTTCAGTCTTGCCAGCATCACGGTCTTTCTTTTCCAGAGTCAAGTCTCTAATCAGGCAGCCAAAGTATTGGAGCTTCAGCATCTCATGCACTTCTAACTGACTTGTTGCTTAGTTGCTATGTGGTATCCAACTCTTTGCGACCCCATGGACTCCTCTGTCCATGGGACTTCCCAGGCAAGAATACTGGAGTGGGTTGCCATGCCCTCCTCCAGGGGATCTTCCTGACTCAATGACTGAACCCACATTTCTTATGTCTCCTGCACTGGCAGACAGGTTCTTTTCCACTGAGCGACCTATTGGATATTAAACACAATGACAGTATGTTAAAAAGCAGAGATATCACTTTGCCAACAAAGGTCCGAACAGTCAAAGCTATGGTTTTTTCAGTAGTCATGTACGAATGTGAGAGTTGGACCATGAAGAATGCTGAGCACCAAAGAATTGATGCTTTCGAACTGCGGTACTGGAAAAGACTTTCGAGAGTCCCTTGGACAGCAAGGGTCAATCAGTCCTAAAGGAAATCAACTCTGAATATTCATTGGAAGGACTGATGCTGAAGTTCCAATATTTTGGCCACCTGATGTGAAAAGCCAGCTCACTGGAAAAGACCTTGATGCTGGGAAAGATAGAGGGCAGGAAGAGAAGGAGTTGACAGAGGATGAGATGGTTGGATGGCATCACCTACTCACGGGACATGAGTCTGAGCAAGCTCTGTGAGATAGTGAAGGACAGGGAAGTCTGGAGTGCTGCAGTCCATGGGGCTCTCAAAGTGGACACGACTGAGAAACGGAACGATTCTCCCATTACCTGTGAAACTCACTGATTGCCCTTCCACAGGGTTCAAGAAGCACCCAAATGGATCCCTTAGCTGGTATCTACTCTGTAGCTACATCCGTGTAGTGCCTGGGTTGTGTGAGTATGGGAGGTGGCCATTCCACTGCTCATGCCTTGGGCTGAGAGTGACCCAGTGATGCTGGATGTGTTCTTCCTTTCCCAAGATCATCTTCAAGGAAGCTCCTGATATAATCTCATTTCACATTGACAATCCACTTTCCATTTCTGACCACTTTACCTCTTTACTGTTTGAGATTAATTCCTAATTTTGGACCTTCTGACTAGGAACCCCATATGTTTCCAAAATTTCTATTAATATCTAATTCCTCTGGCTCCAGGATCAAATGTATTTATTTATTTGTGCAGCATGATGTCAGCATCAGAAAGCCTGATACAGTAACTTCTTGATCATATTTTAGAGATTAAATTACCATGACTGAGAAAAACAATCACACCAGACAATAGTCCTTCTCTTGGTACCAATGTAGGACATTAGGGAATATTCCCATTTGGATTGAGATTTTGATAAAAGGTGGATTGATGGAACATGATAGGTTTTGAGCCATCATGTTCTGTAAGCAATCTAGACTTTCAGAAACTTTTTTTTTTTTTTGAGAGAGAGAAACAGGACATTATTGAAAAGTCACCTGCTTGAAAAACTGCTTCCAGGATTTAGTGACCCCACATTTTACACAGAGCTAGTCCTAGAGTAGACAATCAATAAACTCTTATCTAAAGATTGATTTCACAACCATAACTATATCTCATTCCACATGGTTAAGAGCTGTGATAGAGCTAATCACATAGTCCAAAGGAAACCCTGAAAAAGGGCCCCCAACTCAAACTAGAGAAAGGGGAGTGCAACTGTGGACTATTTCTCAAAGTAAATATTCTAAAGGGTAAGCAGATTATACAACAGCAAAGGGGGAGAGTCATAGAAAAAGGAACAGCCATTTATAGCTTGGGAAAGATGACTTCATCAGTATAATTGAAAATCATGTCCACCCATCACTGAGACACAAAGGCACAAAGTCTTTTCCATGGGATGTCTTAGACTGCCATAATTATACCTCATTCAGAGAAATCATGCTTGTGGCAGCAAATATCAAATTGCATAAAATAGATAACTAATGAGAACCTACTGGATAGAACAAGGAACTCTGCTCAGTACCCTTCTGTGACCAAAATGGGAAAGAAATCCCCAAAAAGAGGGGAAATATGTATATGTATGAATGGTTAACTTTGCTCTACAGCTGAAACTGACATAGCAGTATAAAGCAACTCTATTCCAATAAAATAAAATGAAAGTGAAAAAAAAATGTCTTCTGAAGCTTTATCCTCTCTATTCTCGCCCTAACTTTAGAAACCCAAGCAGTGATTGTTAAAACAAAACAAGGTCGTATAAAAGCGCAAGAAGAATTTACCCTCTTGGCTTTCCCTGTGCAGCCTCTCCCCCAATTGCCAATGGAAACAAGGGAAGACAAGGGATGAACCCATATTTTCTGGTTGACCAATGTAAACTCCCCTTGCTTCAGTGATTTTACACAATACAACTGATGTTGATGGATGCAACTCAAGGTATTTTGTTAGGTCAGCTGTGTTCCCTTGGCTGGCACACCACCCAGAGCCCCACAGATGATGAATAAGCATCGTTCACAAATCAGATTGCTATCCCAGTTTGCCAAAGAGCACTCCTTTTAGGCAATAAAATATGACTTTGTTTTCAGTGTCAGACATGATTAAGTTAAATGTGTGAAGATTCCTAACCTTATCGATTTCTTTGTAGTATGCTCATATTTCTCATGCTTTTCAGCACCTTATCCATGCTCACAATAGAGGAAGACATTTGAAAGAACAGCTGATGCTTAAGAGGCAAAGAGAGTATAGGCAGGGAGATGTGGCAAGTTAGTTGGATGGCATGACCGACTCAACGGACATGAGTTGAACATGCAACTTGGCGATGGTGAGGGACAGGGAAGTCTGGCGTGCTGCAGTCCATGGGGTGGCAAAGAGTCAGACACGACTGAGCGACCAAAAAACAACATAGACACAAGATGCTAAAGATTTAGAGAAAGACTAATGATTTTGCCTTTTTCTCAGATTTGACTATTTACTAAATAAGAACAATTTCATGGAGATGAACATAAAATCATACAGCAGGGACAGACCTGAGAAAAAGTTTAGTTAACTTCCTTCATTTTACAGATGGTAGAGAGATAAAGAGCTTTTGATGTAAAGACATGAGCTACCCAAAAATCACATAGAAACTAATAAAATCACAACTCAAGTCTAAGCTTCTTGGTTCTAAAACAAGGTCACTTCCACATACTCTAGTGCAATCTTCAACAACTGTAAGTCTCAGTTACCTCATCTGTTAAGTGGAGATAATAGCATATAACTCATAGGGTTGTTCTGGAATTGAATGATCATAATACAGGTAACATTTCTAAGCACAATGTAGTACCCAATCAATATTTGCTGTTATTTTTATATTACAGTCTTAACACAAGCTTTTTAAAAATATTTTTCTTAGGAGCTGGTCTCCTGAGAGGTCAATAATCAAAGGTATAAGAACTCAAGTATACTTAAAAAGTGCCCATTTATTTTCCAGTAAGTAGGTATTTTCCACTAAGATGCCTAAAATCCTTCCCTAAAGGGATTTTTCTCTGGGTTAAGCATTAATCTCTCCCCAAAATACATTTTTATTATTACAATGTGAACATGCTTGAATTAATGCACCAATATCTATGTGTCTAAATTGAACTGATTCTTTTGTTCTAGTACATTATGGAACAAGATGGAATAAGATTTCTAGAGAGTTAACTTATGATGTAGAACTAAAAATGGGAAGATGAAACACTGCTAATAGATCAGCAAACTCTCCACACACACATGCTAGGTAGGTATATTGCCCCTTCCCCGTGGACTACAATGCTCTTACACATGAGACTCGTCAGAGCACAACCAAGGCAATGGGCAATTCTGAAAGGACACAATTGGAAGGAAGTTACTAGAGAACAACAAAATCTCCAGAGAAGGAAGGAATGGGATTAAAGAATTGAGAAGTTATGTAATATGGGAAAGATATAAAGCACTGAGGGATATTTAGGAAGAAAAGGGCAAATGGGTAGAAAGGACATGATTGTTTCTCTCCAGTGTATACAGGATTCCATGAAGGTATCATGAATCATCTAAGGAGGCCAGACCAGCCATTCAGCCCTCCTTCTAAATTCCCTGTTTTTCTCTTTGCAAAAAAAAAAAACCCTGGTTGTTTATGTCTTTTTTTCCCTCATTATGTTTGAAGCTCCTTGAGAGCTGAGACCATGTCTGCTTTACCTTTGGAATCTCATTTTTAAGACAGCACTTGGCATATAAAACTTTTTTTAATTGAATGAACAAATAAACTACCCCGCATAACTTCAAAGAGCAGAATTAAGACCATGGGTATAATTCTCAGAGAGATATTTAGATTCCAAAGCAAAGAAAAACACCATTAATGCTTTGAATGGCACATCAGTCTCCATTAGCAGTTCATGAAGAAAGAAGCATCCATGGCGCTCTTTCATAAGGAATGTGGGATCCTGCACTAGGATCCCTGAGAGGTTGCATTAATGACTGCTAAGAGTAGTTTAGGCTTTTACATTTTTAATTGGAATAAATAGCCCCTAACTGGCCTCCCTGACATTTTCTTTCCTCTCTGATCCATCTTCCACATTTCTTTAGAAAGTATTAAGCTACAGCACAAATGCCATCTTCACCTATATTTCTTGAAAAATCACTGAGTATCCTTGCAAGTACCAGCATTTGTCAAAGAATGTTTTTGTAAATTGCTGATCCCATGAGATGGTCAACAATGAGTCCCCTTGTAAAATAAATGTGCAAAATGCCACATTCTAGTCCTCTCTTCAAGACTGGAGACTACGGTGCTCCTTTGTATTTATGTTACAGTGACATTATTATTGTTGTTTAGTCCCGTCTGACTCTTATGAGACCCCATGGACTGTAGCCCACCAGGCTCCTCTGTCCATAGGATTTTCCAGGCAAGAATATGGAGTGGGCCATTTCCCTCTCCAGGGGGTCTTGCTGACCCAGAGATCGAACCCGCATTTCTGGCATTGCAGGTGGTTTCTTTACCACTGAGCCACCTGGAAGATATTTACAGAGACATTGGTATATCTCAAATAGGAGACAAATTCAAATTGGCTCTTTCTAGTCTCGTCTTAATCCAAGACAATTTCTTTCCATTTCAACATCACCCCCCAAGTGGTCATATTTCTCATTTATTGTTCTTGGGGGTTAAAAGTTCTCAAATTGTGATATGAGATATGGGATCTCAGTTGAGTTGGATCACTGAGGAGAGCGGGAAGGAGAGGATTGGATGAACTGTGTAGATTCCCTGGAGGATATCAAGCAATACTTAATGGACTAATAGAGAGACCATCTGAGTTTTTCGTGACTTCACTTCTGGCATCATGAATACATAACCTGATGCTAAGACCACTTCCCTAAAGTTCAACAGCACATTTTCTAGCCTTCTCCACCCTTCCTTTCTCCACAGAGAGGTTCTTTCCTCTCCTCTCTTTGGTAAAATCTAACTCCTAGGCACTGTTATCTGTAAGCCATAGTAAAAGATAATAAAGGACTGATCAGTGAGTGACAGGGAGAGCTAGCATCATGTACAGCTATCAATACCTACATGTGGCACTCTTGAGACCCTGCTCAAATGCCCTTCATCGGGCATAGGCACCCAGACCTGAGCTGCTGTAAGTGTTTGCTGACAGCCCATAACTCTCTCTCTCTCTCTTTTTTTTTTTTTCCAGAGAATCACCCTCTCTGGAACCAGGGCCACCAAGCCCCGAGTCATGCCCCTCTTTATCCCTTCCTCTATGGAAACAATGACAAAGGTGGTACAAAAGACCAGGCCCTGCCTCAAGGCGGCACAATTCTGGTTCAGTATATGCTTCAGAATTCCACTAGGACCAGATTGAAGCCAGACTCAAGCTGTGACTACATCTTTGTTTAATTTCCCAGTCTTGCTTCTCTTACACTCTTCCTGTTAAGAGCACTCACTCAATAAACCAGGCCAAATTCTGGTAGCAGGCTCTGCTTCTAACATCCAACCTAAGACAGCCCCAAAAGACCAATCACAGGGCTCAATTCTCTCCAAATATTCCAAATCCTTAAAAACCATTTTTCGTGGCTTTCCCTTTCTTCCTTATTTAGTCATTTATCTGCCTTTATAGCTATCATGAGGTTCCCCTGGTGGTTCAGACAGTAAAGAGTCTACCTGCAATGCAGGAGACCGGGTTTGATCCCTGGGTCGGGAAGATCCCCTGGAGAAGGGAATGGCAACCCACTCCAGTGTTCTTGCCTGGAAAATTCCATGGACAGAGGAGCTTGGTGGGCTACAGTACATAGAGTTGCAAAGAGTTGGACACAACTGAGCAACTTTCACTTTCACATAGCCATCATATCTTATAGGGAAGCAAGAACACTCTTTATGTATTTCCATAAAGAAGAGACATGCCTAGCAGCTCAAAATAGAACCATTTTGACAGAGCATCTTCCCACTCACTGCTTCTCCCAATTGCTGATGAATATATAATTATTTGAAATTAAAGCACAATATCAAATATAGCAGTACATTTATAACATTTATATTTACTTCTATAATTATAATTCCAAGATATTTTTTAGGCCTATGTATAAATGTATACATTTTTAGCCATTATATATAAATAGATGCAATACTAGTGTACTGATTTATCTAAACCAAAGTATTTTATCTGGTTTATCTTGCACAGTTAAGTTCTTACATCAAGTTTCGGTTTTCTTTTTTTTTTAAAAGGCTACAGATATAATCTTTGAGTTCTTATTGGGATGCATGCATGCTCAGTAGCTCAGTCATGTCCAACACTTTGGAACCTCATGGACTGCAGCCCACTAGGTTCCTCTGTCCTTGGGATTTTCCTGGCAAGAATACTGGAGTGTGTTGCCATTTCCTCCTCCAGGCTTTTTGGGATATGACCTTTATATTTACCAACAGTTTGGCTGGGTATAAAAATCTTGGATAACAATTTCTTTACTTTATATAGTTTCTCTCCTGTATTCTGCTATTGAATTGTACCAGGAAGAATTTTAGAACAGCTTCCTTTTTTCTGGACTGGGCTCTCATAGAAATTTGGTTTTATTCACCAGGATATGTTTCACATCAACTGTTCCCAAAACACAAATAGCCTTTTCTTCTTAACATTAAAATTCATGTTTTAATTGTTTTCAGCAAATGTTCCTTTAATGGATATTTTAATTTTTTATGCATTATATTATTGTCTTTTCCTGTATATCCTTTATTGGAATTTATATCTCCTTTGTCAGACCTCCATATTTATACACTTATTTATAAACATTTTAGTTTCTAATATTTTGTATTCTATTTTTTCTATGATTGTCTCAAACCTTTCTTTCTATGCCATGGATGCTGTTTTCAGCATTATCTTTTAACATCATGTGTGTTTAATGCAGTCACAATTTTTGATAGATATTTTACTTCCATTCTATTTCTTTCCTAAGGTCTGGCTACCTGTTTTTCCTCTCAATGTGATATATGTGTATCTTTTAATTATTCTCTTAATATCTTTTTTCAAACAGTTTACATTCACTTAATCTTAAAATATGAAGTATATTTATCTAATTTCTTCTTCACTGCTTTTTTTCTGTTATCAGATTTGCCTTTTGTTTTCTATATTCCTCTCTATAGATCTTATGTTAGTTTCTTTCTGCTTATGCTTCTTGGAATGAGGAAATTTATATCTGAACAAGTGATTTGCTGAATGATGTGGTGAAATCATGACCTGGAGAAGCCAGGGTTTCCACGTGGGTATGTTGTCTCAGAAAAGTTTTATGCCAAATAATCTACATTTTCTTTCATGATTGGTTCTCCTGAGGTTTCAGTACTCATCTTTGACTCAGCTTGGTTCTTAGTCAAATCCCATATCTCACACATTCTCTCTTTCATAATCTGTAGTTGTTTTTTTTTCCTCCCCCAAAGATATGGATAAGCAGGTTTGTGTGTGTGTGTTAGCTGTTCAGTCATGTCCGACTCTTTTGCAACCCCATGAACTATATATAGCCTGCCAGGCTCCTCTGTCCATGGAATTCTCCAGGCAAGAATACTGGAGTGGATTACCATTCCCTTCTCCAAAGCAGGATTAAAGAATCTCTAATATTTTTCAAGGTTAGGAGAAGAAGGGACTGGCTTGTGGCCCACTGTTATGGAGAAGATGAAGTTTCTTCTCCTCTTTTTCTTCCCATCAATGGATACTTTCAAGAAATAAGTATCGTATTTATATAATCATCTTTAAATAGAGTCCCACTTCCTATACATGTATCCATGCTTCATCCTGCTGCTCTTTCACCATCACATTCCTTTTTTATTACCTAATGAAACTCTATGTTTACTTTTGGCCTTTCTTTTTTTGTCGCTGTCAACTTCCAAAATTTCTTATACACAAAAGGAGCAGCATTCTTGCAGTAAGTGCTTTGCCTTTCAGCAATTCCCTTTATGAAGCAGCCTCTAGGAAGGCATCATGTATAAATTATAGGTCATCTGTATTTTAGTTTATTCATTTACTCACCTCTTATTCATTTACCAAATATTGAGTACCTCTGATATACATTGGCCCAAATAGAAACTAAGGGGGGGGGCGGAAATCACTTGCCACCATTTCATAAATCCCCTTCAGATAAACAAAAAAGTTTTAAGGAATTTGATAATAGTTTTAGAGGGCAATTTTATTTAGCTTGCATTTCTCACATCCATAAATATTATTAAGTGATGATTATCTGCTTTGCCCCTGACCGGGGAAATTGAATTTCATGAGCTACAGATGAGATTGATTTTTCTAAGAAAAGAACATTGGTCAGTTATTTCAGGAGACCTTTCTTTTTTCTTGGTGATTGTAGTTTGAATATGTACTCCTGAGAAGATCTGAAGATGTGACTATTTTTATAATAACCCGACCACAATACATGAAGGGGAAAGTAAGATGACTTCATGTAAATCCCATATTTGAATTAGTAAGGATATAGTTTGCAGACATTTAAAACAAATCCTTCCATCACCTGAGTTCTTTGGAGGAAATATGCCAAGAAACATATAAATAAGTAATAGACTAATACACCTATCAGATGGAAAAAATAAAAAGTGGATGATGGCTCCACACTATGAATTGGGAAAAACATCTGCTGCTGTTTTGAAGAAGAAGGAACCATATTTATAACTGGCTATGAAGTTACTCTCTTTTTCAGCAGAATGCAGAGGAATTTGATCAGGAACTATGGTTATAACTATGGCTCTATTCTGACTCTGAGATTCAGTTGTAGATAAAGTGTCAACAGAAAATGAACTGGGGAGTTTGGCCCTCTTTTTCTCACTGGGGTGTACAGGATTGGAAGTTGCTTTGCAAAGTGTAGGATATAACTCTGTGTCTCAGACCTTTGAATCCTTTTTAGATCAACGTATGCTGAAAAACTGATGCTTTTGAACTGTGGTGTCGGAGAAGACTCTTGAGAGTCCCTTGGACTGCAAGGAGATCCAATCAGTGCATTGTAAAGGAGATCAGTCCTGGGTGTTCATTGGAAGGACTGATGCTGAAGCTGAAACTCCAATACTTTGGCCACCTGATGCGAAGAGTTGACTCATTGGAAAAGACCCTGATGCTGGGAGGGATTGGGGGCAGGAGAAGAAGGGGACAACAGAGGATGAGATGGCTGGATGACATCAACAACTGGATGGACATGAGTTTGAGTAAACTCTGGGAGTTGGTGATGGACAGGGAGGTCTAGTGTGCTGCGATTCATGGGGTTGCAAAGAGTCAGACACGACTGAGTGACTGAACTGAACTGAATTGATGCAAAGTGAATAGCACTAGCCAATTGATATCTATGGCAGTGGTCCCCAACTTTTTGTTACCAGGGACCAGCTTTGTGGAAGACAATATCCATGAACTGAAGGGTTGGGGGGATGGTTTCAGAATAGAATAATTCAAGCACATTACATTTTATTATGCCACTGCTGATCTGATAGGAGGCGGAGCTCAGGTGGTAATATGAGTCATGGGGAGCGGCTGTAAATACAGATAAAGCTTCCTTCACTCTCCAAGCCACTCACTTCCTGCTGTGTGACCCTTTTTCTAACAGACCACAGATCTGTACCAGGCTATGGCCTGGGGGTTGGTGATCCCTGATCTAAGATGAGAGGTGACCAAATAACCAATGCTGATTCTAAAAAATTATTTAACAGAAGGTTGTATCATGCTGTTGCTGCCCAGTCTCTAAGTCATGTCCATCCCTGTGACCTGGTGAACTGCAGCACTCGGGGTAAGCCAGCCTTCTCAGTCCTTCACTATCTCCCAGAGCTTACTCAAACTCGTCCATTGAGTCAGTGATGCCATCCAATCATCTCATCCTCTGTGATCCCCTTCTCCTGCCCTCAATGTTTCCCAGCATCAGGGTCTTTTTCAATGAGTCAGCTCTTTGCATCAGGCGACCAAAGTACTACAGCTTCAGCATCAGCCCTTCCAATGAATATTCAGGGTTAATTTCCTTTAGAATTGACTATCTTTGTCTCCTTGCTGTCTAAAGAGTCTTCTCCAGCTCCAAAGTTTGAAAGTATCAGTTCTTTGGTGCTCAACCTTCTTTATGGTCCAATTCTCACATCTGTACATGACTACTGGAAAAACCATAGCTTTGATTATACAGATCTTTGTTGGCAAAGTGATGTTTCTACTTTTCAATATCATGAGGTCTATAAACAATTCTCTTACACTGTCAAAGAGGATAAAGTTGGGACATTGTATGACTAAAATTGAGATAAATAGTGGGAATCTTAGTGACAGGAAACCTGAGTTTCTCTATCCTACTCATGTAACCTCCTGGAAGCATTAAACCCTTGGTCTCAGTACCTGACAAGGGTACATAAACAAAAAGATATTTCCTTTAAAATTTTTATATCAATGAACAGTATTATTATACAAACTTTATCTCCACAAGTGATTATAGAACTCCTCCAAGTAAGCTTCATATCTCTTTCACAAATCTTTTCTCATGTTGGACTTGTGACTGAAAGGGCTACCCAGGTGGAACTAGTGGTAAAAACCCATCTGCCAATTCAGATGACATAAGAGACACAGGTTTGATCCCTAGGTCAGCAAGATACCCTGGAGGAGGAAGTGGGAATCCACTCCAGTATTCTTGCCTGGAGAAACCCATGGACAGAGAAGCCTGGTGGGCCACATTCCAGTGGATCGCAAAGAGTCATACATGACTGAAATGACTTAGCACACACAGTGATTAAATGCCTATAAACCTAGAGTTTCTCAGGGCTCAGGGGAGAGCCCTTGACCTCACTTCTCAGGCTTAAAGTAATCATGGCTGAGCAGATAAACCTCCAAGGGAGCACGGTTTGAAAATCTGAGCTGATCGGTACAGGGTCCCATAGATAGACAGTGGCAGAGCAAGGATTACAAGCTGGATAACCAGCTTCAGTGCCAGTACTCTTCACCAATGCTTTTCAAATTTCAGTGAACACATGGATCACTTAGAACTCTTATTAAAATGCAGATTCAATTCCACGATTCTGAGGGGTTCTTGAAACACTGTACTGCTAACTGCTCCCAGGTGACATCAATGCTGCTTGTCCAAGAGGCACAGTTGGAAGAGCAAGGCTTTATACTAAGCCACACTGCCCACAATGAACAAGCATACTGGAAAAACTTAGTCTAAGCTAAAAACCACCTTTTTAAAAAAATAATTCACTCAGACCTTCCATTTTCACAATCTTGACTAATCTCCACTTAACACTCCAAAGGAGGAATAAGCAGAGTAAAGAGAAGAAGCAAATTTTTTGTTTTAAAGTGGCCCACCAACTGATACTTAAAGAATTAATATGCAAACAGAAAATGGCTCACATCAGGCCTGATTATTTTTGAAAGTATAAAACCAAGTTTGAAAATGTTGGCTTTAAAATATATATATATTTGAGAGAGGATCCACAGATGAAATGAGTACAGAAGATGTAAAGCTGACAGCCACAGAAACATCGCCCAGGATATGAAGTTCACCCTCAGGGGTCCTCCACATTCCTTTTGTGGCCTCATCCTTCTGAGGGCTCATAACCCCTGAGCCTTCCTTTTGAAGCCTAGCACTCACCTCACACCTAAACTGTGTATTAAAGAGCAAAGACATCATTTTGCTGGCAAAGGTCCGTGTAGTCAAGGTTTTGGTCTTTCCAGAAGTCGTGTACGGAAGTGAAGGTTGTACCAAAAAGAAGGCTGAGCACTGAAGAGTTGATGCTTTCTAATTGTGGTGCTGGAGAAGATTCTTCATATACTCTTAGAAAGCAAGGTGATCAAACCAGCGAATCCTAAAAGAAATCAACCGTGAATACTCTCTGGAAGGACTGATGCTGAAGCTGAACCTCAAATACTTTGGCCACCTGATGCGAAGAGCCAACTCATTGGAGAAGACCTCGATGCTGGGAAAGATTGAGGGCAGGAGAAGAGGGCAGCAGAGGATGAGTTGGTTGGATGTCATCCCTGATTCAATGGACATGAACTTGGGCAAACTCAGAGATGGCAAGGGACAGGGAGGCCTGGTGTGCCGCAGTCCATGGGGTCGCAAAGAGTTGGACATGACTTAGCGACTGAAAAACAAGAACTCACTTCACCACGTAGGGTAGCACCAAGCTTTACTATCAACCATTATCTGTTCTTTCCCCTGCAGTCATACTCCATATATCTGAGGCAACTAATCAAAATAATTTGCAGATTAAAAATAATGATGTGCTTTAATTTTAAGACAGCATTTTGATTTATATAATGACCTTAGAAACATTCATAAAAATTAGTGATAAAAATAAAGGTTAAATGTTTCACATGCTTTATTATAGTCTTTATTATATCATGAAGACAACTGATTCCTCAGCAGTGTAAACTCTATGAAACATATAGGTCCTTTAAAGACAGGTTATACTCCTCAAATCCTAACAGTCTAGTTATTACTTGTAATACATTGTAAGCCTGCTTATTTAACTTATATGCAGAGTACATCAAGTGAAATGATGTACTGGATGAAGCACAAGCTGGAATCAAGATTGCCAGGAGAAATATCAATAACCTCAGATATGCAGATGATACCACCCTTATGGCAGAAAGTGAAGAAGAACTAAAGAGCCTTTTGTTTATTTGTTTGTTTGTTTGTTTGTTTTAAGAAAGCAGATTGAAATACATGCCACATGAGAAATACAACCAAAGTCCTCCAGGATTTAAAAGAGGAGGGACTCAAATTATGGAAGGTCCCATCTAGGCCATCTGTGACCTGATCCAAGTGGGAGGATCTGTGCAGAGAGAGGAGTCAGGGGAAGGAGGGTGGAGGAGGAGTTTGAAATGTGTTGAACGCTGGGCTAGTCACTAGTTTAAGAGATAATGGATGACGTTTCTATAGGATCCAGCCGATCCTATAATTAGAGCTATACTTTAGAAAAACCATGCTAGTTTATAATGTGGAGTAGATGAGAATACGAAGAGACAGGAAATCAGAGTTAGGAAGTGTTGGTAGCAGCTGAGATGCAGTGAAAGGAAGCGAAGGATAGACTTGAGGGCTCTACAGCTTGCCTCTAAGGGTGAAGACTGATCTTGGTCCTCTGTACTCGATTTATTCCTTGGGAAATTAACCAGTGTTCCTGTTTTTGTAACGAATTTCAGAAGTGATCTGAAAACAGGAATAAATACTTACTACTGGGAAAATCTTGATTGTTGACCTCAGTGATATTGATCCTAGGCATCGATGACCTGCCACCAGCATTCTCTGCTCCCAGGCCGCATGGTAAAGATTCCTGTAGGATGTTGTAAGACAATACTTCTGGGTTACCTGAAAATTTGTGCAATATGACTAGGTCATTTGTAGTGTTCGGATCTTTATCTCATATTTTTTTCTTACTTCCTATAAGTTTTCCTGGGCTTCCCAGGTGGCACTAGAGGTAAAGAATCTGCCTGTCAATGCAGGAGACGCAAGAGACGCAGGTTCGATCCCTAGGTCGGGAAGATCCCCTGGAAGAGAAAATGGCAACCCACTCTTTTTCTTGCTTGGAAAACCCCATGGGCAGAGGAGCCTGGCGGGCTACAGTCCATGGGGCTGCAGAGAGTCGGGTACAACTGAGCATACACACATAACTTCCTGAGTCTAAGAACTTTTAAGATCTGTTCTCAGCAACTTTCAGGCATGCAATACAATATTATTACCACAGTCACCATGCTGTACATTATCTGACTTACTTTCTAAGGGGAAGTTTGTACCTTTTGGCCCCTTTTACCTAACTTTCCTACTTCTACCATCTAGCGTCTGGCAGCCAGTCTGTTCGCTGTATCTACATGGTTGTGGTGATTTTTGTTTTTTAGATTGTACACATAATTGAGACCATAAATCTTTATCTGACTTATTTCATGTAGCATAAGGTCCATGTTGTCACAAATGGCAAGATTCCATTCTTCTTTATGGCTGAATGATATTCCATCAGTGGATACTCAGGTTGTTTGCATATTTGGTTTTTGTAAATTATACTGAAATAAACACGGTGATAAATCATCTCTCAGTATCCTCGGGGAGTTGGTTCCAGGACCCCCCTTAGATACCAAAGTCAAAAAAAAAAAAAAGAAAGTGAAAGAGGGGAGTGAAAAAGTTGGCTTAAAGCTCAATATTCAGAAAACTAAGATCATGGCATCTGATCCCATCACTTCATGGCAAATACATGGGGAAACAGTGGAAACAGTGGCTGACTTTATTTTGGGGGGCTGCAAAATCCCTGCAGATGGTGACTGCAGCCATGAAATTAAAAGATGCTTACTCCTTGGAAGGAAAGTTATGACCAACCTAGATAGCATATTAAAAAGCAGAGACATTACTTTGCCAACAAAGGTCCATCTAGTCAAGGCTATGGTTTTTCCAGTAGTCAAGTATAGATGTAAGAGTTGGACTATAAAGAAAGCTGAGCACAGAAGAATTGATGCTTTTGAAGTGTGGTGTTGGAGAAGACTCTTGAGAGTCCGTTGGACTGCAAGGAGATCCAACCAGTCCATCCTAAAGGAGATCAGTCCTGGGTGTTCACTGGAAGGACTGATGTTGAAGCTGAAACTCCAATACTTTGGCCACCTCATGTGAAGAGCTGACTCATTGGAAAAGACCCTGATGCTGCGAAAGATTGAGGGCAGGAGGAGAAGGGGACGACAGAGTTTGAGATGGCTGGATGGCATCACCGACTCAATGGACATGAATTTGGATAAACTCCAGGAGTTGGTGATAGACAGGGAGGCCTGGCGTGCTGCACTCCATGGGGTTGCAAAGAGTCAGACACGACTGAGCGACTGAAATGAACTGAACTATAGTAGCAAATCCTCAGTGGGAACTAAAGTGAATTTCCATGTAAAGAAGTTCTCACTAAATCAGTAGCAAGGATATAGAATGCCTTCAAGTTGGTTGGGAAAAGAGCCAGATTTTAAGAAGCTGATGGAGAATTGATTATATTGATCTTTACCCACCATAGTTACTGAGAATACAACATAAGAACAGTCTTTTGTACCCTTTGCAATATCTGGATGCAAATCCCTGACTTGGCCTTCAAAAATTCCTATAAGAAACTCTACCTAAAGATTTAGCTTCTATGGGTGCAAAACAGCATTACTTCATGAACACAAAAGCAGAAATGTTGCTTTTTTTTTAAGTTTAATAATTTATTCTCACAAAACCATTCTGTTCCATTTACATTTTTAAATAAAGTGCTCTCTTCTGAGTTTAATGTGGTAAATGAGTTTAAACTCTTTAGAAACATACATTGGTACTGCTTTCTTGTAATTTGGTAAAGTACAGGCAAGGCATTTGAATAATGAAAAAGAGGCATTTCTCCTCAATATTACATTAAGTAAAAGCAAATCACTAACTTATAATCCTGTTTCCATGGGAACCTAAGTATAGAGCCAGTATGATCCAAGGCTTTTCTCCTGGTATACATATTTTCCCCCTGCTTGAAATATACTTTTGATTGCGGTCCAAAGGCTAAAGAGTGCTGAGAACTAAATGATCATCTTTGGTCCTTTCACCAGGTTAATAGAGCTGTATAAGTAACTAAAACAGACAACAACACAGCCTCATCATTGCAGGACTGTAGGAAGGACTGGCTGGAAGAAAGCACTTTGAGGGGGAAAAAATTGCCTTAATGAATCTGCTTGCCTTAGTTGAGATTTGGAGATTAAATCTGAACTTCTCTTTTTTTTTTTTAAATTTTTTTATTAGTTGGAGGCTAATTACTTCACAACATTTCAGTGGGTTTTGTCATACATTGATATGAATCAGCCATAGATTTACACTTCTCAACTCCATCTCCATCCTAAGCTGTGTGTATCTCATGCCTCTGCCTGGGCAGCAGCCTGTTACAGGACAATGTTCTCCACCACCCCCATAATCTATAGCCAGAGTAGAATCATATAAATTTTTTTTTTTCCTGGAACAGTTGTTCTCAAGTGTTGTTATGGGACCAGCAACATCAGTAGCATCTGGGAGTACGTTAAAAAATGGAGTTCTTGGACTCCACCTCAAGTCTACTGAACCAGAGACTCAGGAGAGGTCCAGCAGTACATTTGAACAAGCCTTCTGGGTGGTTCTAATGCATGTTTGCAGAGTCACCAGTTACATACCTGTATGAACAGGGACTTGTAGGGAGACATGGACTTTGACTTGGAGCTAAGTTACCCTCAGCACACAGGGAAGAGTGGCTAGGATTTATATCTCATCTAGAGTACCTGCCCAAAGAGAGATCCCTAAGGAAACTAAATATCCTGGGGATATTTTATATTTAAAATTAAAAAAAGGATGGCAGGATGACATGAGGGGTGAGGTTATATGGGGTAGTGGATTAAGCTCATTTGTTTTTTAAAGAAGAGGCAGCAAGCTATTTCTTATATCATATTAAATGTTCTCTTACTTGGAGACCACCCCTGACTCCAAATGGTAACTAACTAAACAAACGTATGGATATACAATATTTGAATTTAAACTTTTCAAGGTGCATGCTGTACTATTTCCTATCCATCTGGAAACAGTTTTTTATTTGCATCTAAATCAGCATTTTATTTTTAGGAAAAAAAAGAACTGTATCAAATGCATTGCACCAAAACCTCTTTTTGTAAATTAAATCTTCAATAAGCTGCCTACCTTCCTAAGGTACCCTAGTCTTCTTGTCAGCTCTTGTTGGAACACCACACTAGGTTAGATGCCCACTGAAGAGGTGCTGAAAAGGGAATCTGGGGACCTTAAAAACTCCTTCCAACACTAAAATTCTCTCCTCATATGACAACAGAGAAGGCAATGGCAACCCACCCCAGTACTCTTGCCTGGAAAATTCCATGGACGGAGAAGCCTGGTGGGCTGCAGTCCATGGGGTTGCAAAGAGTCGACACAACTGAGCAACTTCCCTTTCACTTTTCACTTTCATGCATTGCAGAAGGAAATGGCAACCCACTCCAGTGTTCTTGCCTGGAGAATCCCAGGGATGGCGGAGCCTGGTGGGCTGCCGTCTATGGGGTCACACAGAGTCGGACATGACTGAAGTGACTTAGCAGCAGCAGCATATGACAAATTGGGTTCTGGGAAGACACAGTGGTTATCAGCCTCAACGTTCACTCTGAACACCGATGTCAAAAAGAAAAAGTATAGTAGAATGTGGAATATTGGAAAGCAAAGCCTCAGTTCAGTTCAGTTAAAGTCACTCAGTCATGTCCGACTCTTTGTGACCCCATGGACTACAACACGCTAGGCTTCCCTGTCCATCACTGACTCCCAGAGCTTGCTCAAACTCATGTCCATTGAGTTGGTGATGTCATCCAACCAACTCATCCTCTGTCAATGCCTTCTCCTCTTGCCTTCAATCTTTCCCAGCATCTGGGTCTTTTCCAAAGAGTCAGTTCTTAGCATTAGGTGGCCAAATTATTGGAGCTTCAGCATCAGTCCTTCCAATGAATATTCAAGACTGATTTCCTTTAGGATGGACTGGTTGGATCTCCTTGCAGTCCAAGGGACTCTCAAGAATCTTCTCCAACATCACAGTTCAAAGGCATCAATTCTTCAGCCCTCAGCTTTCTTTACAGTCCAACTCTCACATCCACACATGACTACTGGAAAAACCATAGCTCTGATTATATGGACCTTTGTAAAGCCTATCCTAGAATAAAATCAGAAACTGTCTTAGGGCTAAATCTTCACTCCGAGCATGTTTCTTTATCTCTTGGCTCTTTCCCTTCACAGAGCATACATAAAAAGTTCTAATTATTTGAAGAGACTTGTGTCTAGAGTCCAATTTAATCAAATATCTGCTATACAATGTAGCATGCTATATAGTATTACCCATACATAATGTGTTTTTCCTTATGACTAGAAATCAGTGAATATACTGAGTATTGTTTGGAAGTAAGGCCATGATACTTGGTAACTCCTATTACTGTTGTAGGGAATTGGGGAAAATACTATCAGAACCCAAACCAGCTTTTCTCTGGCCTCCATTTTGGAGTAATGCACACCTTCTACAACAATAGAAAATACAAAGTTATTGTAGCTATTTCATCTAGAAAAATCACTGCATTTTTTTCAGGTACCATATCAACCTATTTGACCTGAGGGACAATGAGTAACATAGACAAACCCCAAGTCTTTGCCAGGGATCATGCAACCTTTCCCTATAGAATGTAAGTATCACTAACCTTTTTAGGGAAGAGTTTATCTTTTTATTTAAGAATATGCCCTTTTCCTTTAAGCAATTCATAATGGGATTAAGACCTAGAGAAGCTTCAGTATATGTCATAATCATATCAATTCTCTGTCCCCTCAACCCAGGGATGGGAAGAAAATATCTCCATCACTGGCTGGAAATGACAGCTTGGAAATTCCCTGAAGGTAATTGGCTGACAGCTGTGGGCACCCTCTCCTACTACATCCCCCCAAAAGTGGTAAATGCCAAAGAAACAGGACCATGTGGACAACTGACATTTTCCACCTTCGAGCAAACACTTGAAATTAATGCAGGTAATGTCAAACTACCACTTGGGTACTGTATTTAATTGAGAATTCACAAGACTGTGTAGCAGGTTTCTCTGTCTTGGTGTTTGACTAAAATGATCAAGGTGTGTGAGTCACATCTAATCTGTTCAAAATAACATTGGTTTCCCTCTCCTTTTTCTTCATTTTAAAAAGCATCATAGGCAGTGATGTGGCCCCTAGAAAAGGCAAATGTTCAGTGACCTGCTGTTTACATCATACTATCTCTAACCTTTCTCCATAATGATGCTCAAGGTGGGTCAAGGTGAAGGCACTACTCAGCAAGGAGTGTGACCAACCAGTTTCTGCTCCCATGCTGAGGACAACACCTGCACAGATCTGCTTCTAGTACCTGGAGAGTTGGCATGTCTCCAAAGGCATTCATAACCCACTTCCAAAAACATGCATGCTTTGCTAGTTGGGAATTAATATTCTCAGAGTCATGTATCAAGGAGAAAACCTTGGCTAACTTATGATATGTAAGGGGAAGTAACATACTGGTGGATGTGCCTAACACTGGGCTGCAAAGAGAGGATGACATTTACTTTCCTCAGTGCCTATGACCTTCCTGGGACCATAGTCAACACTTTCTTACACAGTAATACAATGAATCCTGAGACATTCTCTCAATTTTACAGATGCAAAAGCTAAGGCCACAGTTTGTGCATACTGTCAGGCTTGTCTGAAGCATGGAAGTCTCTGCCAAAAGAATGAACAAAAGCATAAGGTGCAGTTTCTGTGTCATCAAGTCAGTGAGACAAATTGACATGAAATTGTTCACTCCTAAGGTGTGTGGAAATGATGTGGGTAGGAGGACATACTTTATGAACAGTAAGAACTCAAAATGTTAAAGGAAGAAAAAGTCAGGTAGGTTTTACACAGAAAGACCTTTCCCTTTCCCAGGTTACCAAATTAACATCAGGGTTCACTAACTCAGAATAAGATTATCTGGGTTTTGTTTTACAAAGGACAAAAGGACAGAGTTTTATAAAAGGTGGGACCAGTCTCTCTCTGGGATCTACTATTTCTATATTTATTTCCCAAATAAAAATATCTCTACAGCATTGACACGTTCAAAGACAGCAATCCCTTGAGAGGAATCATGTGCATCATTTCCACAGGTGCCTGGAGATCTTTATGGACAACCCTTTTAATTGCTACTTTTAAAAGCAGACGATGGAATAAAACACTCTCTAACAAGGGAGAATGTATGGAAAACTTATCATCTGGAAATAATACAGGGCAAGAAGCAATTTGAAGCTCACAGACAGTGTGTGCCTAGAGGAAACCTCCTGTGCTGGGGGCGATGCCATCACACTTGGGCTCCCTTATTAGTTCAGGATCACTTTGTGGATCAAACTCACAGCAGAACTTTGAATTATTTTGTGGTTTGGGAGCCAATGTGCATTAAGAGCTGATGGAGGCTAATCCTCCTTGTCTTCACTTACTACCGATCATTACATAGCGTTTATACCAATAATTGAGTTCAATTAGCCTGGGAGTGCTCCAGAAGCTGAACTTAAGTCCTGAGACATAAACTCGAAGGTTTACGTCTTCCCTGACATCACCTTTAGACAGTTATATATACTTATTTTTTTCTACTGCACTTTCAGAGGACTATCTTCAGAAACAGCCAGTCATTCTTTTCTGAATGTCTTTAAACTGTTTGTTTTGGTGCAAGAATACACGGACAGATGTCGAAAGCCTGCTCTAACAGTTCTGTTTGTCTTTAGCACAACATTGCTTCCCTTGTGGCTCAGCTGGTAAAGAATCCACCTGCAATGCGGGAGACCTGGGTTCAATCCCTGGGTTGGGAAGATCCCCTGGAGAAGAAAACAGCTACCCACTTCAGTATTCTGGCCTGGAGAATTCCATGGATTGTATAGTCCATGAAGCTGCAAAGAACTGGACACGACTGAGCGACTTTCACTTTCACTTCACCTTCCGTGTCTTGCTATGAAATTTCTTACTGTGTTCCATAAGCATGTTTTCATCAAGGCCCAAGTTCACACTAACATTTTCTTGGAGACACATTGATATTATGAGATCTCTTTGTACAGAAGAATGTTTAAGGCTAAATGCAGAAACTAATTATTAATTTTTTGCAAAGTACCATGTACTATAAACAAATCCATATATATAAATATATCCACATCTTGGAGAAAGGGATATATATGTCCTGTTTTTTAACTTTTGGTATAAGATAAAATTCAATCACTAGTTTCTACTCCCACCCCCTCTGTATCTTCCACAGAAGGGATCATTCACCAAGCCTCAGAATCTAGGCACACCCATCACTCCTGAACTATAGAAAGATTTAAAACTCTTTGTGTCCAAAGTTTTAAATGACATCCTCAACTCCTTTGGCACCCATAACTAAGAAGAAGCTTTGCTAAATTTAAATTAATAACTACACAGAAGTCCCTGAACTATTTTTATTTAAATACTCTAAATAATATCTAAATACTCTAATTTAGGACTTCTCTGGTGGTCCAGTGGTTGAGACTCTTTGTTCCCAATGCAGGGGGTCAGGCTTTGATCCCTGGTTAGGAATTAAGATCCCACATGCTGCTTGGTATGGCTAAAAAATAATAACAATAAATAAATAAATGGTATAATTTGAGTAGTATCTAATTACTCCAGTGACAGTAGAATGGTCACTCCATTACTGTCCATGAAATAATATCCTCCACTGTACATTTCTTTGATTATCTGTACCAGAGGAGAGCTGAAAACTAATGAAAGTCTCAGTGAAGAATAAGAAGTAATGATAAGGACTTAATATTTACTGAGCACCTACTATGTGGCAGCAGATTTGTACTCATTTGATTTTTACAGCAATTTTGCCAGGTCTTTGTTCATTCACAGACCAACGGAGAAAAGACCAGCAATTAGCCAAAGGCCAGACAATTAGTGGCAAAAATGTATGTTCACATTGAAGTAAGACGACTGAAACATGCCCTGTACCCATCCCACCCATCTGCTCTGGAAGTGCGCCCGTCCGAGGAATAATTGTGAGTGACTTCATAAGCGCTGAAGACTCGCCTCTTCCTCGTCTTCCCTCCTCCGTTCTTTTCTGCGCTACGGCACGTTTTCACTTCACTTTCCGCCAGTGAAGAGAAGTATTAGTCGCTCAATTGTGCCCGACTCTGCCACCCCATGGACTGCAGCCCACCAGGCTTCTCTGTCCATGGGATTTTCCAGGCAAGAATACTGGAGTGGGTAGCCATTTCCTTCTCCAGGAGATCTTCCCAACCCAGGGGTCGAACCCAGGTCTCCTGTACTGCAGGCAGATTCTTTACCGAGTGAGCTATGAGGGAAGCCCCATCTGCTTATAAGGAGGAATAGATATAAAATGTTTAGGTTTTTAAAAATCATATGTGTTTCCTCCATAAAATAAACAAAAGTACAAGGAAACAATCAGGCACACATTAGGGGAATATTTATATTTCTCTAAATTTTACATATATGAAATATAGTAAAAAAAATAAAATAAATATAGTCTTCACATACACACATATCTTTTCTGCATTTCTAAATTAGCATTCTATAGCATTTACAAGTGCCTTTCTTCAAACAGCTGATACTATCTCTACCCTCATTATCGGCATATTCACAGAGAAGGTGGAGTCCATAGACAGGAACACCCTTATTGCCAATTACTTCATTCCCTTCCTTGGACATCTCAATGCAGGATCACTAAGCTGGGGGAGTTTTACAGGGCTCTGGGCCACCTTCATCGTTTCACCACTGAGGAGTTAGCACTGGAGCTTTATTTCCAGCAGAGACTTTGGAGAAAAGCAGATCAGAATCTAGGCTCTAGCTCTGAAACTCTCCAACCTTGTAAAAACCATTAATTTCCTTGAATTTCAATTTCTTCATTGCAAAATATGGAGGGAAAAAAGAAAACCCTTTCTCATAGGATTATTGTGGTGGTAAAATTTCAGAAAGCAATTAAGGCTTTATTATTAAAGTGTCTGGTTTACAGTTGATAGGTTTATAGTTAGAACTCAGTCAATCTTCATAACAATTATGATTTGTCTCAGATGGGGATTATTTGGCTGAGATGTATGGCAGAAACAAAAGCCCATTGCACCTAATTAAAACCAAAATGACTGTTCATTGGAGTACTATCTGGGCATCTGAAAAAATCCAGAAAGGATTACCCAGCATCTTGGAACACTGAAATTGGGAGGAACAGCTGTGGGTCCATCTTGTTACTTAATCTCATTTCTGGGCCTTACTGCTTACCTGCTACCTCCCTCCCTCCCGCCCTCTCTCTCTTTTTCTCCCTTATTCTCTTTCCCTCTGTCTTTTCTCAGTGCCTAACTCTAACGGGCTATACCAGTCCTGTCCACCTTACCTCTAATTCAGGCGTACACAATCAATTAAACAAAGCCACTGGTTCTGAAAGTCCCTATTTCTGAACTTCACAGCCTCAGGGGAGAAAATCCATTTGGTTCATCTTGAGCCAGGTGCCCACTCCAGTTCAGTGAACCATGGCTGGGAGGGGTAAGGGTGACAGGTTCAGGGAGGGCAGGGAAGCAACTACTCCGAAAAGAGGATAAAAATTATCAGACCAAAGGAAGGGCCTGCCTGCTTCCTTATGAGCATCACCATGGTCCTCCAGCATCACTGGAGGCAAAGAGAGGGCCAGAACAAAGATGTTCCAATTCTGACACAGTGTGCTATGCTTTCCATTATGACCCAGGATCCTCCTTCTGGAGATACTAAGCCTCATGAGGGAGTCAGTCCACATGAAGTCTTGTGTTCAAATGCTTATAGTAATATTCCTCATAAAGCCCAAACTGAAACAACCCTAATGCCTGTTGACTGGTGACCTGATTTGATATATTCATACTATGGAACACCACTCAGAAATAAATGAATAAAATGTTATTACATGCAACAACATGAGTGAATCTCAAAAACATTATGCTAAGTGAAAGAGATCAAATGCAAAAGACTACATATTGCATGGTTCTACTCATAAAGAATTCTAGAAATGGGAAAACCATAGTAACAGAAAGCAGATTAGTCTTTGCCTGAGGTTCGTGATGGGGGTTGGGGTGGGGTTAGACTGTAAACAAATGTGAAACAACTTTTTGGAGCACTGCAGCTATTTTATGGGCTTCCCAGGTGGCTCAGAGTGGTAAAGAATTTGTCTGCCAGTGCAGAAGTCACAGGTTTGACCCGTGGGTTGGGAAGATACCCTAGAGAAGAAAATGACAACCCACTGCAGTATTCTTGCCTGGGAAACGCCATGACAGAGGACTCTAGTGGGCTATAGTTCATGGGGTTTCAAAGAGTCGGGCATGGATGAATGACTAAACAACAACAAACTATTGATATTTTATATTTTAACATGATAGAATTCACCTGATGGCATACAATTACCAACATCCTTCATACTGTGCATTAAAAGTGGGTACATTTTATTGTGAATAAATTATGCCTCAATAAAGCTTTTTTTCTTTCTTTAAAGCTAAGAGAAAGAAAGAAGAAGAGACAGAAGGAGGGGAGGAAAGAAAGAAATTGAAAGACAGTTGTCTCCAAATTCTATGATATGCCTTTTTTTTTTCAGCTGAGTCAGCATATATCAATTACTACATTTAAAACATCTATTATTATTACTAATAAAAACTTATTAAGCAATTACCATATGGCAAAAAGTATGCTAAGCAGTTCCTTTATATGCATTACTGAATTGAATTTTCACAACAACCCTGCAGAGTAGGTGTTATTATCCCTGTTTTAGATATCAAGAAGTATTTGTTCAAATAAACTCAGTATCTTGCCCAGCTAGTCAGTGTCACAGATGGGATTCAAATTCAGTCTGTCTGATTCCCAAGCCTCTATTTCAGCAACTGTCCTTTGAGACTGAACCCAGTATTAAAACCAGAAATGCTCTCAAACTATGATCATCACATTGATTACAGGAAAAAGTCAGCCAAAACAAAGTGAAATTGAATACCCTAGGCAGTATCTGTGTTTTTGGAAATATGCACTTTTTGATGCCCTTTAAAAAGCATCCAAGGTAATTTAATAGTGTTTCCTTTTATGTAGAATATGTCCATGAGTATATATGACTGTGTGTATATATATATGACTGTATATATCATATATATAATGACAAATGCTATGATTTTTTGGTTCGTGTGATGTGATTTTTATGTGAGTATTTTTTTTTTAATTCTTTCAGAAAAATGTCAAATGAAAACTGGATAATTCAGATCCATCAGAGCCCAACTTAGAAAGCATGGTCAAATGCTGGTCAACTGACACCTCAGCTAAGATCCACTTTGTAGATCCTATGCATGGACTTTATAACACTTTATAGTGTATCCTAGACTTGAAGGTACTGGGTCTAAACAATCAGAGTGAATTATAAGATCAAGATAATTATTTTATAATTGAAGGGGAGGAAAGTTACCTTCACAGTATCTATCAACAACAAATGAGTACTAAATGAACTCCTCCATAAGCTGGGACCTTATACTATTTTAGAAAGAAAGTAGAATGAGGACTTGAGAATCCCTTGGATAGCAAGGAGAGCCAGCCAGTCCATCCTAAAGGAAATCAGTCCTGAATATTCATTGGAAGGACTGATGCTGAAGCTGAAACTCCAATACTGTGGCCACCTGGTGGGAAGAACTGACTCATTGGAAAAGACCCTGATGCTGGGAAAGATTGAAGGCAGGAGGAAAAGGGGACGACAGAGGATGAGATGGTTGGGTAGCATCACAGACCCGATAGACATGAGTTTGAGTAAGCTCCAGGAATTGATGATGGACAGGGAGGCCTGGCGTGCTATAGTCCGTGGGGTCGCAGAGTCAGACACGACTGAGTGACTGAACTGAACTGAACTGAGAATGAGGCATGGAACGCTTTTTAAGACATCTTGCTATATAATTGCCCAGGGGAATAAAGGCATGAAACAGGCAAAGTGAAATGATGTACTGTATGGCTTTGAACATAGCTTCCATACATGTTCATAATGGAGGGGGTCAGTATGAGCTGGAAGACAGAGTTGAGACTGTGAAGGGGAGAGGCAGAAGGTGGCAGAAGGTGCAGCAATACAGAGAGGAGGATGAGGAGGCAGGCAGCCTGGAAGTGTATCCCAGTTGAGTGACTCAACAGCTGTGTTACTAGGCAAGTCACTCCTCTGTGCCTCAGTTTCCTCATCTGTAAAATGGGGAAGTAGAACTACCTTACAACCTTACAAGGTTGTTATAAAAATTCAATAGCCCTTGCGACTTTCCTGGTGGATCAGTGATTAAGAATTTGCCTTATAATGAAGGAGACATGGGTTTGATCCCTGGTAGGGGAAATAAGATCTCACATGCAGCTGGGCAACTAAGCCTGTATGTCACAGCCAAAAAGCCCATGCATCACAACAAAAGATCCCATGTGCTGCAACTAAGACACAACACATCCAGATAAATAAATATTTTTTAAAAACTTAAATAGCACCATCCGTGACATGCGCTTAGAACAGTGACTGGCACATTGGCTAGTTTCAGTGCGTGTTCCTTATTCTGTTATCACATAGGTCGATGCGAAGATGAAACTTAAAAACTCAAATTTATGCAGGGAAAAGAAGAAGATCGGGTGAGTGCTTTTGGGAAAAGCAGTAACAAAGGGAATGTCATGAAGACTATGTGTGACAGTGAGGAAAAGGCCTCAATGGGGAGGAAACATACATTTTGAGAAGAGGAGGGGCAGGAAATCACGGTGAGATCAAGTAGAACGAAACTGAGGATGACTTTGAAATCTGGGAAGGAAAATTGAGATTACCTGAAGCAATGGCATGCTGATTAGGTTCTTCAACAAGAAACGACTCAAAAAACCAAGCGGTGTTTAAAGAACATTCGTCTCATAGCAACAAATGAGTTATAAACAGGAAGTGACAAAGGAAAGGAGAATTAAATAGCAGTTTACTGAGTAATTCTGTACATTTCAGCAAAATTCTAATTTTTAGGCCTGAACTGAGGAAGTCAGAAATCCAGACAATAAAGAACAACCACACTCGTTCTAAGTTATAGACAGACTCTAACGACTTACTGTGACTGTGAGGAAGGAGCAGTACCTGAGTCTGTGACAAATGACAAAGAAAATAGAGGATTCACTTTACTACACTTGGTTAAAACATCTCTCTTCTAACAATCAAAGTAAATTCTTCACTGCTTGTCACTCTCTTCCTCCCCATAGGCATTCTAAAATACATTAGGGTTATTCTACAGTCCCCTAAAGCTATATAAAAATAGAAACTGATGAATAATTGTTTAAAAAAAAAACAACCTTGCTAGTGTCTTATATTTCATGGCGCAAAACTCTGACAATATCCAGCATAAAGGAAAATAACAGGTTAGTCCAATTCATCTCAGCAAGGTTTACAATTGCCTGCAGCATTCTGAGATGATTCCAATGAGAATTCATGTTTCCATATGATGGTTTCACTTGCCTTTACCTTATACCCACTTTTTGTTCCTTTCCCACAGCCATGCTAATAGAACAATATGTTATTTGAGCCTCCAGATCCTTCTCCCCCTTTCCGGGTACCCTCTTTTTCTCAAACTCAGGGCATTCGCTCCAATATCAGTGTATCTTCCATAGAGCGAGTTTCAGTTCAGTATTCTAAAACTCAAAAAGTGCCTCCTCTGAAGTATAATATTGCATCAGTGTCAAGCTATTTGAATTTCTCAAGATTTTAAAAGAAATCAAATGATTTATTATAATCAAAATCTATCAAAACTCCCAGCCAGTTAACTGTGGTTATAAAGGACATAATTAGATATGAATGATCAGATTAAGCCACTTTTTCAGTTATTGTTAGGACAAACCCTGCCCTATGTCAAAGAAAGCCACTGTCATAGGAGTTTTTTTTTAGTCCCCAATCAAATGTCACCAGGTGTACTAAATTGTGTACATCCCTCCTTTAATAAAGTTGGACACATCAGAACACTTAGAGTGATTATCTGTGTGAGGCAGCATGTTAGTGGTGATTTTCCAGTCACTGCAAAAGTATCTACAGCATCTTAAACATGAGCAATGCCAGCTGAATTCATTGCTGAAGCTCTCACACATCTATTTCTAGAGCCCTCTTTGTCCTGTTTATACTTCACACACACGCACATGCACACGCAAATATAAACACCCCTTCGTGTTGTCTTCTGTCTATCCGAAACTCCCCACTGTGACAGGGACCCTGGCCTGTCCTGTCCCATGGTGTTCCAAAATCCTAATGGGGATCTGTTGCCTCTCTCCTGAGCAAAATTCACTTCTCTGTCTGATTTCAATTTGGAAAGAAACCATGCATCTAACATTTTAAAAAATTCACACTGAAGAATGAGTCACCAGATGATGGGTTTAACCCTTTCAAGTGTGTCTGAATTATAGTAAGGGCCTCTTTTAATCCAAATGAGTTTCCACTTGGTAGAATGTGCAGAGATATTTTGACTGGAGTGTGTTCTGGGTGTCTCTAGGAAAGCACTCACAGCAGAAAGAGAAGCAGCAGTCAACTGCATTTCAATTCTGAAAGAAAACAACTCAAAATATAGGCTATTTAGCTAACTCAGTAGTTTTGTTTGAATGATGGCAACCAGTATGTTACTTACTCATGGTTGCTTTGGGATCTCCCTTTAGCTTTGCCACAGCCTCAAACTGAATTTTTTTTTTTTAATTCTTAACAAAAAGAAAGTACATGTTTACACACCAATACTTCTCCTTTTATAATAGACAGACTCCTAAATTGTCTTTATTTATATCAACATTTCATACATAGAAATCTAGTTTAAACACTGAAAAATGCTTTTAAAAGAATTCTCTTGAGAACAGAATACACACAGACACAGACAGACAGACATATACTCTCATAAGGATTCACCAAAAAGTTTCCTAGAATGTTGGTCTCACTTTTTTTTTCGTATCAATTGTATCCTCACTTTAATGATGTTTGACCAGATGGAAAGACACCTTCTTCATCAATTATTTCCCAGTCTGCTTTAGGAGTGAATATGTACTTCTGAGCAATATTTCATCATATGACACCTGAACTACAGCTTCATGGGCATGAGAGTTGCAAAATGAAATTGAACCGCTCTAGCACCAAAGCCATAAGCAAGATGACGGATATTGATTGTGCCCTAAGATGTAATGTAGGCACCTAATGGGGCGTAGTAATGTACAATGAATCATTAGAATATTATTTTAAATTTTCCTTTCACCTAGGGGATTGCTAACAGGGTATTTCACCTTCAAGTCGCTCCCCTGCCTCCCCAGACTAGGACAGCACTTGATTAAGGTCATTTAGAATATGGTAGATGTTTAGCAGCTTTGGGAAAATTAGTGATTATTTCCTAGGTCCAGGAATCAGACATTCATAATACTTAGAATTAGGAATCTTTCAAAATGTATGTGTGTGCATGCTAAGTCACTTAAGTTGTGTCTCTTTGTGACCCAATGGACTGTAGTCCCCCAGGCTCCTCTGTCTATGGGATTCTTTAGACAAGAACACTGGAGTGGGTTGCCATGCCCTACTCCAGGGTATCTTCCCAACCCAGGGATTGATTCCATGTTTCTTATGTCTCCTGCATTGGCAGGCAGGTTCTTTACAACTATCACCACCTGGGAAGCCCTTCAAAATGTGTGGGTATGTGTGGGTGTGTATATATATATATATTCAGCTGTGTGTTAGTCCCTCAGTTGTTGCTGACTCTTTGGGACCCCATGGACTGTATCCTGTCAGGCTCCTCAGTCCATGAAATTCTCTAGGCAAGAATACTGGAGTGGGTAGCCATTCCCTTCTCTAGGAGATCTCCCCCCAGGGATCGAACCCAGGTTGAATGCAGGGATCAAACTCCTGCATTGCAGGCAGATTCTTTACAGTTTGAACCAGTAGGGAAGCTATTTTTGTTATTCAAAACACAAAGTTGAAGGATGTACCTGCAAGAACTGGAAATGAATAATCACAACATGCTAAAAACTGTAAGCCTTAACTGAATACTCACCATTACTCCTAGGATAAGTGTCGTTGTGGTTTAGTTGCTGAGTCATGTCCAAATCTTTGTGACCCCATGGATTGCAACCTGCCAGGCTCCTCTGTCTATAGCCTTTTCCAGGCAAGGATTCTGGAGTGGGTTGCATTTCCTTCTTCAGGGGATTTTCCTGGTCCCCAGGGGATAAGTGCTGCCCATGTGTTATTAACTTATTGTTGACAATAACCCTTTGAAGGAAATGCTATCATTGTCTTCATTTTAAGATATAAAATCTGAAGCAGATGGAAGTTAAAGAACCAGACTCAAATGGTCATGAAGTTCATAAACGGTAGAGCCAAGGTAAAACATATTTTTTAGATATATGTATAGACCTTCTACACTTAACTATTATATAATCCTGTGAAAAGAAATGTTAGGAGACCTGAAATCATTCATTAGAAAGTTAAGTGACTGATCATCTTGTAACCACAGCTCTTTCTATAAGCCAACTGCCTGGTCATAGTCATGGTGAAAAATCTTTCCAATTCCCTGTCTGTGGCCCTCAGTTACAACCCATTCATTATGGTCCTTTGATTATGGCCCTTTGCTGCCCTTATCCCTGCCATAATATTCCTCCCTGTCAAACTACTTTCCTGGGCTCTTTTCACTTGGATAATCCAAAGACCAAAAATGTTTCAAAGTAACTGTTTTTGTTTCAACTGCATTAAGTCTATTCCCATTTCTATCTTTCTCTCACTCTTAATTCTTTCACTTTTCCTAGATCCTGGAGACCAATCAATATCCTATTTTTATTTTGAGGCACTTGTTTATCTGGATAAAACTGTGAGGCAGAGTGGGCAGGTCTTAGATCTTTAGTGTTAAGCTGTCAAGGTTCAAATCTGGTTTCCATTTAGCAGAAAATTAGGAGACTCATCTAATCTGATATATTGGTATGATTGTTTCAAACTGGCGTTTTATCAGGGCTTTCAAAAACTTAACCCAAATAATTAAGTTTTGGGGAGTTGTGACTATGGCAGAATAAACATTTTAATACCATGGAACTTCTGTTGCCATCAAAGTTCAGCATACAGGCAAGTGTATATTACACTCACACAAAATGTAAGCCTAATTTAGCAATTTTTTCCTCGGATGTGTTCAATAGGGTAATTAAAATATTGAGGAACTTGATCAGGGTTCCTCATGAATGCTTCAATTCTGTCAATGGCATCAACAAATATTGACTAAGTGCCCGCTGTATGTCAGGTTTCTTTTAGTGTCTAGAAATCCAGCAATAACCAATGGATAGTTTCTGCTCTCATCTCTCCATTTTGAGTAGAAATAGAATAATTTATGCCATAACAGAAATTTTCAAAGGCTTAAAAACATAGACGAGTGTGCCTAATGGTCTCAAAAGTTTGGCCAAAAGGAGAGGAGCTAGAAAACTCTTCCCAGAGCGGGTGACAAGAGATGAGTCAGAAATTCTGAGTGGGAGTTGGCTCTTCAGAGAATACGGGATTGTATGAACACTGGCAGAAGTTTGACTGACAACAGAAAAGCTCCACAGTGATAGAGCATTATTACAGGAGACCTCATTTCAGGAAATTTATTTTGAATTATCAGCACAGGAGCTGATCTGCAGGATGACAAGCTTTTATCCCATAAAGGCAGGAGATGTCAGATCTGTCTTCACTTCTCCCCCAGAATTCCTCTCTTTATCTTGTTTTAACTACTCACAGCTTCCACCTAATTGCCTAAAATGATAAATATTGAGGATCTCTTTCAGGAACACACACAAGTCCATCCTATTGTCTTAACCTGGCATACTGACATTACTTAAATCCTTTGAGCATGTTTTTTTTTTTTTTTTCCATTTGTAATAAAGCACTAATCTCATGTCCTTAAAAAAGGCTATTAGGATTATTAAAAGAAGTGAAATCTCTGAAGGACTAAACAAATTTCTTGAGCCATCATGGGTTAAGAGAGATATTTGTTTCCTCCTTATTTTTTTTAATTTAATTTTATTTTTATTTTTTTCATTTATTTTTATTAGTTGGAGGCTAATTACTCTACAATATTGTAGTGGTTTTTGCCATACATTGACATGAATCAGCCAGGGATTTACGTGTGTTCCCCATCCTGATCCCCCCTCCCGCCTCCCTCCCCATCACATCCCTCTGGGTCATCCCAGTGCATCAGCCCTGAGCACTTGTCTCATGCATCCAACCTGGGCTGGTGATCTGTTTCACCCTTGATAGTATACTTATTTCAATGCTGTTCTCTCAGAACATCCTACCCTTGCCTTCTCCCACAGAGTCTAAAAGTCTGTTCTGTATAGCTGTGTCACTTTTCCTGTTTTGCATATAGGGTTATCATTACCATCTTTTTAGATTCCGTATATATGTGTTAGTATACTGTATTGGTCTTTATCTTTCTAGCTTACTTCACTCTGTATAATGGGCTCCAATTTCACCCCATCTCATTAGAACTGATTCAAATGAATTCTTTTTAATGGCTGAGTAATATTCCATAGTGTATATGTACCACAGCTTTCTTATCCATTCATCTGCTGATGGGCATCTAGGTTGCTTCCATGTCCTGGCAATTATAAACAGTGCTGTGATGAACATTTGTTTCCTCCTTAAATCATTTCCATTATCCTAGTTTACAGTTTACCACTCCTCCTATTCTTAGACACTTCACTTTTATATATATGTTCATTCATGGTGCTAGAGGCCTCACATACTTATATAAGAAATATTTTGTAATAGTAAAACTTGGTGAAAAGATTTTTGCTGTAATTAACCTATTGTCTCTCAGATCAACACCCACCATTCTATACCTGCTTGGTTATGCTGAGGCTGGGATTCAGCAAATCTCTCTCTCCTTTGCCAGTCATTTCCAGGTCAGACTCTGCCAAGTGTACTAAGAGGCCAGAAGGCTGGAGGAGAAATAAGAGGCTTGCTTCTTCCATTTTTGCTTATTGTTCCCTCAGGTGTCACTTCAACAATGACCCTTTGCCATGATGTTAACATCTGGCTTCAATTCTTCCCTTTCTTTAGCTCATCTCAAGCCAGCTTCACTGGGCCCCTTCAGAGACAGGAGAAACGGTGGCAATGCACATGCTTAGAAGTCTAGGTACCAGTTCTACAATGTTCCTTCTTTGAGTTTCTGTTATAATTTAGTACCACCAACTGAACAAAACCTCTTTGCTGCAGAGATTCAGATCTCAACTTCATGACTCCTTCCTCCAAGCGTCTTGGTTCTAATAACACCAAACCTTCCCGTATCTACCCTCTTGATCATAGAGCTGGTAGCTGCTTTCTGCAGGCATCAGTCTGGTAGAATTTAAGAGCGAGTCTTTCAACGTTTCTTTAACCAGTGTCCTTATAAAAAAATTATCTTTTAAAAAATATCTGTATGGTTTCTATTTTCATTGAATGATATTGATACAAGGGATATCAAGATTAGTCCTGCCCAAACAGGGGAAAAATTCATCAAAGGACAATATGAATTTTTGAAAAGAGAAAAGGTAAAAAAAACAAATAAAACACCTGCATATCACACACACACACACACAGACACAGACACAGAGTTGGCATTTGCTTCTCAGCTAATAGGGAAACCACTAAAACGGTGACTCCACCTACTTCATCCAACACCCCTAATATATCTTGACACCCAAGATGCTTATCCACTGTTAATCATCCAGCTGCCAACTTACCTAATTCTTTTGAGTCGATCATTTATGGCTCCATCTTTTAACGACCTATCACTGTTGACATCCAACACCAACACCTGAGGCCAAGTCTATTCTTTTGGGATATTTTACAGAGAATAAAATCTGCCTTCACAGTTCCTTGTAAAAGGACATTCTATATCTTAGTTATCAAAATTGTGATATATCCAAAGTCATTATTTTATCATAGCTGGAGTTTTCTAAGAAGTAAGTTATTCATGGATGATATTTCCTAAGATGATGGGCGGTGAGTGAAAAAGAAGAAAGATTACACGTTTTAAAATGCTTACAAATGGTTTTCCAGAGCTAGAGCAATATTTACAGATGTTTGTTCCCTTCAGATATAAAAGAAAACTTTAATCAACTAGAGTGGCAAATACAAAGGGAGATAAGATGAGTTGAATGCAGTTGAATTCTTACAGGCACTGTTTAAAGAGTTCTGAATTAATGGACCAAGAGTAAAATAATGATTCAATGCCTGTTCAAATACAAGCACTATAAAGGTGTTCTGCTGGTGGTGTGCTATGGAGCAACAAAAATGTATAGCAAAGATACATGCATAATAACCCATGAAGAATTTTACACATCTATTTTTAAATATTTCTATAATTTTAACAAATAAAAATAAAATTTTTAAAAATGAGATTAACTAATTATTCTTCTCCCAAATTACCTGATTACCATTTGATCTGGAAACACAGATTTTTTTTTTTTAAAGACCTACAAAGCTTCACAAAAGCTCTGATAGAAAACATCTCTACACAAAGCAGGCCATTTAGTTATACAACTAACCCTCTCCAGTGACCAACATCACCTACCTGTGATTTACATAAGAAAACCCAAAGGGAAGGTTTTCCTTTTCATGACCCAAACCTTGAACCACTCTATCACAAGTTTTGAACATTTTGAAGGAAACCTGAACTATAATTTCTCTAAAATACCCAGGATATTTTTACCTTTCTTTTGCAAAAACTGAACAAGGTGCATCAATAAATGTTGATTCAACCAGAATATCGCTGTTAGCTTCAACTTCCCCAAAAGTCATGCCTATTATGCCATTCCTTTTAAAGAGCCTCCAACATTTTCCCACTCACTGCTGTCACAGAACTAGGCACGATGTGCTGGCATGAGAGAATTCCTAAACTTTCTAGTAGGAATCTCTATATGCTTAGTCGCTCAGTAATGTCCAACTCTTTGTGACCCCTAGGACTGGAGCCTGCCAGGCTGCTCTGTCCACTGGGGTTCTCCAGGCAAGAATGCTGGAGTGGGTTGCCATGCCCTCCTCCAGGAGATCTTCTCAACCCCAGTGTTGAGCTGGGGTCTCCTGCATTGCAGGCAGACCATTTTCCAGCTGAGCTAACAGGGAAGCCCTAGGAAATATCTATACTAGAGACAAATACCTTAAAAAAGAATAGAAGCTAAAGACAAAGGAGCAAAGGAAAGATATACCATTTGAATGCAGAGGTTCCAAAGAAAAGTAAGGAGAGATAAGAAAGTCTTCCTCAGTGATCAATGCAAAGAAATAGAGGAAAACAACAGAATGGGAAAGATTAGAGATCTCTTCAAGAAAATTAGAGATACCAAGGGAACATTCCATGCAAAGATGGGCACAATAAAGGACAGAAACGGTATGGACCTAACAGAAGCAGAAGATATTAAGAAAAGGTGGCAAGAATACACAGAAGAACTATACAAAAAGATCATGACCCAGATAACCACAATGGTGTGATCACTCACCTAGAGCCAGACATCCTGGAATGCAAAGTCAAGTGGGCCTTAGGAAGCATCACTATGCATGAAGCTAGTGGAGGTGATAGAATTCCAGTTGAGCTCTTTCAAATCCTAAAAGATGATGTTGTGAAAGTGCTGCACTCAATATGCCAGCAAATTTGGAAAACTCAGCAGTGGCCACAGGACTGGAAAAGGCCAGTTTTCATTCCAATCCTAAAGAAAGGCAATGCCAAAGAATGTTCAAACTACTACACAATTGCACTCATCTCACACGCTAGCAAAATAATGCTCAAAATTCTCCAAGCCAGGCTTTAGCAGTACGTGAACCATGAACTTCCAGATGTTCAAGCTGGATTTAGAAAAGGCAGAGAAACCAGAGATCAAATTGTCAACATCTGTTGGATCATTAAAAAAGCAAGAGAGTTCTAGAAAAACATCGACTTCTGCTTTATTGACTATGTGAAAGCCTTTGACTCTGTATATCACAACAAACTGTGGAAAATTCTTCACGAGATGACAATACCATGTCACCTGACCTGTCTCCTGAGAAATCTGTATGCAGGTCAAGAAGCAACAGTTAGAATTGGACATGGAACAACAGACTGGTTCCAATTCTGGAGAGAAGTACGTCAAGGCTGTATATTGTCACCCTGCTTATTTAACTTATATGCAGAGTACATCAAGTGAAAATGATGTACTGGATGAAGCACAAGCTGGAATCAAGATTGCCAGGAGAAATAAAAATAACCTTAGATATGCAGATGACACTACCCTTATGGCAGAAAACGAAGAAGAACTAAAGAGCCTCTTGATGAAAGTGAAAGAGGAGCATGAAACAGCTGGCTTAAAACCCAACATTCAGAAAACTAAGATCATGGCATCTAGTTCCATCACTTCATGGCAAAGAGATGGGAAAACAATGGAAACAGTGAGAGGCTTTATTTTTTGGGCTCCAAAATCACTGCAGAAGGTGACTGCAGCCATGAAATTAAAAGGCACTTGGTCCTTGGAAGAAAAGCTATGATCAACCTAGACAGCATATTAAAATCCAGAGACATTACCTTGCCAACAAAGGTCCGTCTAGTCAAAGCAATGGTTTTTCCAGTAGTCATGTATGGATGTGAGAGTTGGACTATAAAGAAAACTGAGTGCTGAAAAAAATGATGCTTTTGAAGTGGTGTTGGAGAAGACTCTTGAGAGTCCCTTGAACTGCAAGGAGATCCAACCAGTCCATCCTAAAGAAAATCAGTCTTGAATATTCATTGGAAGGACTGATGCTGAAGCTGAAACTGCAATACTTTGGCCACCTGATGTGAAGAACTGACTCACTGGAAAAGAACCTGATGCTCAGAACGGTTGAAGGTTGGAGGTGAAGGGGAAAACAGAGGATGAGATGGTTGGATGGCATCACTGACTCAATGGACATGAGTTTGAGCAAGCTCCCGGAGTTGGTGATGGATAGGGAAGCCTAGCGTGCTGCAGTCCATAGGGTCGCAAAGATTTGGACACAACTGAGCGACTAACCTAAACTGAACTGAACTGAGAAACAAATGGCAGCACTTTTTCAGTCCTGGTTTCTTTCTATTCTAGAAAATATAGTGACTGTCTTCCATCCATTGGTACCAAACACATATTTGCCTTTCTTTTTCCATATGCTTTCTCCTTTGCCTGGAATATCTTTCCAAATCTTTACTTTCAACACCTAGTTCATATTAGTTCCATCTTTTCCATAAGGCTTAGGAGTTCTTCACTCCTCATGTGCAGAGCCTTGCTATCAACAGTCTTATATACATTAACTAAACTAATTCTCACAAAACACTATGAGGAATATAATATTATTGTCCCCGTTTTACAGACGAGGAAACTGGGGCACAGGAAGTTGAGAAACTTGCCAAGGATTTGAACTCGAGCAGTCTGGCTCCAAAGTTCAGCTCTTACTCACTATTTTTCACTGATGGATACTTGTCTTAGTCCTGTCTGTACTTACCTGTCACTGGTCTAAACCCTTGCAGTATGCTTCACTTAAATAGATGATTAAATATTTAATAAAATGAAATAGTTGAAATATAAACAAGAATATTTGCTTATATAACACATCGATGAGGAAACAAAGGTCCAGAAAAAGCATATTACTTCCTAAAAATTCACCAAAATTTCACTAGAAACCAGGTCTTCTAACTCAGAATTCCACCTACCACATGATTTTAACCATCTTCCATGGTAAAGTGGAAGTTTGTTTACCTTTCTTCTCACTTGTAGACAATCTTCAGTTTGTCCTCTATCTCTCTCCATGATTATAAGACAGGAATATTCTGTCCTTGTGTTAGTCATTCAGCTGTGTCTGACTCTTTGTGATGCCATGGACTATAGACCCCAGGCTCTTCTGCCCATGGAATTCTCCAATCAATAATACTGGAGTGGGTTGTCATTTCCTGCTTCAATTCTGTCCTTAATTCAAACTAAAATTAAATAAGACCTAGCTACCATTTTTTTCTTTATTACTTTCCATGTTAAATTTTTTGGTAGTAATGAGTGAATCCTCTAATCTTTTAAAGTCAGAATTATCAAGAATGTCTTCTGCTGGTTTATTGCATTATGTCCCCCATTTTGATAAATTTCATCCTGTCTGAGATGAGATGTCTAAACTTGGTGAGAGATTTGGGCCAGTCCCTTATCTTTATGAGCTTCAGTTTCCTCTTACTGGTTCCTACGAGCATTAAAGCAAGTCCTTCTCTTCCATCCCTGCCCATGACATACCCTCTTCTGAGCAAACCACCATTCTGAATTCTGAGTCTTTCTTCTTTGAACTCATGTGTCTCCTTCGTTTTCCATATACTTCAGCATCCCTCACTTCCACTATCCACTGCCCTTTCCTTCTCTGCCCTCTGCCCATTTCTTGGATTCCAAAACAAGCTGACTTTGTCTAGTTGCCTCAGCAATTTCAAGCAGGCTGATACCATTTAGTTTCCCACCCTTCACCCAGGACCATTCTAGTCAACATGTGCTATTCTGCTTTCACCAGGTCTCTACTGTTTCCTCTTAGCTTCTGTAGCTGTGTTTCCCAGATGGTTGTGAATCTTTTCCCAGGTGTGATGCTCTGCCTACACTAATAAGTGTATTATAGCCAAAGCCTCCTCCCATTTCCAACCCTCCCATCATTCAAAGGCCAGAAAATATTCTGCCCCTCTCTGCGCACTAAGCATCTCACATGGCACTCACCCCAGAGCACTTATGCAGAAATCCACGCTCAAAATCACAGCATCACCATCATCACATTGGCCAACACTTACTGAGTGTCCTTAATAGAGCAATCACTGTGCCTCAGACATAAAACATCTCACTCAATCCTCATATTTCCATGTAATCTGTCCTACTGCACCCCATTTTACTGCTGAGATACAGGTCTAGAAACCAAATGACCTGCTAGAGACTAAATGACCTGGCAAACAAGAGCTGTCTACTCTTTCTTGTATTAGCCATGTGACTCTCTTACTATTCATCAGAAACTAGGCTCTGGAATATCAGGATCACATATGTATTACTCATGTATGTATCCCCAGGGCTTAACATGGCACCTGGGCACACAGTCGATGATTGATAAGCCTTTGTTAAGTAAAGATAACATATTTCCAAAGAGAGGAAACTATTCTCCCCCTCAAGTTGTAGTTTCAGTGGCTGTGCCCTAACACAAAGCCACATCTATGTGTCTTCAATACTGCAGTTGTAACTGTGTGTGCCAGTAACTGTATTTAACTAGATATTTTAATATAATTAATTGTCTTTGGAAAGCAACCAATTTTAGCTTATATTTAAGACAGCTTCTATTAAGTTTTATGTGAAGAAAATAATTTATTGAAATGCAAAGTATTTGTATCTAGGAGTTCTAGAAAATGAGCATGTGTATATAAACATTATTTCTCTTATCCTCTGAAATCAAAAGACATTTTCAATACTAAATGATGTTGGTCAAAAGGTTATTATTTTGCAGTTACCTGTGTGTTTGTGTGTGTGCTTACCATTGGGGCTACTGTTATGCAATTATAAGAAAATAAGAGTGTTTTGGTGGGTTGATCACTGCTAACCTAACTGTAATGGCTCATTTCACAGCCCCTGCTAGGGGCTTTTAACATTTCATAGACATAGTCTGAACTTCTCCAGAGGCTCAGCTGTGAAGAATACACCAGAAGTGCAGGAGACACAGGAGACATGGGTTTATATCCCTGGGTGGGGAAGATCCCTTAAAGGAGGATATGGCTACAGTCAAAGGGTCACCAAGAGTTGGACACAACTGAAGTGACGGACACACACAAATGAAGTTTAAAATGACAAATTAGCTTTGGGAATAAAATTATATAATACATCACCATGTCAGAACAAAGAATTTCTGATATGATAGCTCCTATTAAATAAAAGGACACTGGATAAATAATTTATTAATTCCATGTCCATTCTCAGTCGTGTCCGATTCCTTGTGGCCCTATTGACTATAGCCCACCAGATTACTCTGTCCATGGAATTTTCCAGGCAAGAATACTAGAGCAGGTTTCCATTTCTTACTCCAGGGGAGCTTCCTGACCCAGGGATCAAGCTCTCGTCTCTTTTATGGCTCCTGCATTGGCAGGTGGATTCTTTACCACTAGCATCACCTGAGGAGCCAAATAATATTCTGGATAAGAGTGCACAAACCAATTCATTTGTAACAAATATCCTTAACTTTTTGTAATCAAGATTGAGATTAAAAATATATAACCCTATACAAAGTACCTGATAACTATTTAAAAGAAATGTTAATTCTTCCTGATTCATGATCAAAATCTTATATTCATTCATTATTCTATATTCCTGAGACTTTTCAACTGTTTTCCAAGACACATTTACATGCATTATTTCTTTCAGTCCTGACAACAGGAGAAATAAGGCTTTAAAGGGTTAATAAAACTTGTTCGAGGATACTGCAAATAAATGCTGGAGGTTATTCAGAACCAGGTTTGTGTGCCCTTATGAGCCTGCATATTTTACTGCACAAATTGTTGCTTTAAAAATAATCATTTGCTGTGTATGGTTTGTGTTGCTTTTATCTCCAGGAGCTTGTCTAACCAACCTTATGTGCACCCAAATTCAGATAATTGTTCCCAAACCAAGGTGGGGGTAGGGGAAAGACAGTTCTCTTGCCAGGCTACTGACTGAGTGAGAAGCTAAAATGTAATGTTTCTGAGCACTGTGATAATGAGATGTGCTCAGTCATTGAGTCGTGTCCAACTCTGTGACCCCAGGGATGGTAGCCCACCAGGCTCCTCTGTCCATGGGATTTCCCAGGCAAGAATACTGGGGTGGGTTGCCATCCCCTCCTCCAGGGGATCTTCCCAACCCGACCCAGGGATCAAACTCATGTCTCCTGCATTGGCAGGTGGATCATTACCACTGAGCCATCTGGAAGCCCAGTAATGAGACACATGTTCATATAGGGATTAGTAGCTCTGCCCCACTCCTGGGAATTGATGGTATTTGGGAGAAAAGAATTTCATTTTCCCTTTAAGTGTACTTGGTATTAACAAGGGTTGGATGCCAGGATACAAGCTACAGCGAATGCAGCTCTCTCTCTGCTCATCTGGATATGATCAGGAAGCTTCTGTCATTTGCCCCCTGACCATGGCTGTTAGACACAGCAGAACTTGTCCCACAGGCTATGCCGCTATTGGCAGGTCCCCAGGAAGACTCTCTCAGTGTTTAATATTGGTTGTACTCCTTCCTGGACAGAAGAATGCAATGGGTGTCTGAAAAATAAAGGTGTGGGAAAGAAAGATACAGCAGGGACAGTATGAATGCATCAGGGATCTGGGCATGGATGACATTTCACAAAGCCGTCTGAGAGGATTTTGGACTCTGGTCAAACATTTCAAGCAGCTTCTGATCACGCTTTATTTTGAAAACACATTCAAATAGGATGGAAATATTCACATGTAACCCAAAAAGTGTCTGAAGGAACACATGTTCCAAATGTTCTCACTGGCAGAGGTCTTCAAAGAACCAAGAAAAATCTGGGACTGAGTTAATGTGTTAGATGATACAAAATTAGTTAGCATGATTGATAAGCGTATTATATGTCTACCATGATTTACCATCTGCTAAACCTGCCTTGACAAAGAGCACGAGGTTATGGTTCCGGACATGGAGGTATGTGGATCAGAGCTGGGACTGAGCTTCTGGAAGGATCTGCTTAATGAAACAATGTTGCAGGGGATCCTTTAGTCCTGCAGATGCTACCAGGTGGCTGTTTTCCAAACTGCACTCTGTGTCCACTTGGGATTTCTGAGCCAAATTAGCGTTCTATGATTATATAAATTTAGCAAACACTATAAACTATGCCCTTACCTTAGAGACTGTGTGTGTATGAGTGTGTGTGTGTGTGTGTGCGCAGCCATGTCCAACTCTTTGTGACCCCACAGACTGCAGCCCACCAGGCTCCTCTGTTCATGGGATCCAGGCAAGAAAAATGGAGTGGTTGTTCCTTCTCCAGGGGATCTTCCTGACCCAGAGATAGAATGTGAGTTTCCTGTCTCCTGCATTGGGAGGTGAATTCTTTACCACTGAGCCATTAAGCCCCCTTATATATTAGACAATGTATATTAAAGGTTTATTAAGAGCTATAGAAGAGGAGGAAGGAGGAAGGGATGTTCAAGACAGAGGGGGCATAGGCCCCTATGACTGATTCATGTTGATGTTTCAGTTCAGTTCAGTTCAGTCGCTCAGTTGTGTCCGACTCTTTGTGACCCCATTAATCGCAGCACACCAGGCCTCCCTGTCCATCTCCAACTCCCGGAGTTTACTCAAACTCATGCCCATCGAGTAGGCGATGCCATCCAGCCATCTCATCCTCTGTCGTCCCCTTCTCCTCCTGCCCCCAATCCCTCCAAGCATCAGGGTCTTTTCCAATGAGTCAACTCTTCGCATCAGGTAGCCAAAGTATTGGAGTTTCAGCTTCAGCATCAGTCCTTCCAATGAACACCCAGGACTGATCTCCCCTAGGATGGACTGGTTGGATCTCCTTGCAGCCCAAGGGACTCTCAAGAGTCTTCTCCAACATCACACTTCAAAAGCATCAATTCTTTGGCACTCAGGTTTCTTCACAGTCCAACTCTCACCCATACATGACCACTGGAAAAACCATAGCCTTGACTAGACAGACCTTTGCTGGCAAAGAAATGTCTCTGCTTTTAATATACTGTCTAGGTTGGTCATAACTTTCCTTCCAAGGAGTAAGTGTCTTTTAATTTCATGGCTGAAATCACCATCTGCAGTGATTTTGGAGGCCAAAAAATAAAGTCAGCCACTGTTTCCACTGTTTCCCCATCTATTTCCCATGAAGTGATGGGACCAGATGCCATGATCTTAGTTTCCTGAATGTTGAGCTTTAAACCAACTTTTTCACTCTCCTCTTTCACTTTCATCAAGAGACTCTTCAGGTACTCTTCACTTTCTGCCATAAGGGTGGTGTCATCTGCATATCTGAGGTTATTGATATTTCTCCCAGCAGTATTGATTCCAGCTTGTGCTTCTTCCAGCCCAGCGTTTCTCATGATGTACTCTGCATATAAGTTAAATAATCAGGGTGACAGTATACAGCCTTGACATACTCCTTTTCCTATTTGGAATCAGTCTGTTGTTCCATGTCCAGTTCTAACTGTTGCTTCCTGACCTGCATACAGGTTTCTCAAGAGGCAGATCAGGTGGTCTGATATTCCCATCTCCTTCAGAATTTTCCACAGTTTATTGTGATCCACATAGTCAAAGGCTTTGGCATAGTCAATAAAGCAGAAATATATGTTTTTCTGGAACTCTCTTGCTTTTTCCATGATCCAGTGCATGTTGGCAATTTGATCTCTGGTTCCTCTGCTTTTTCTAAAACCAGCTTGAATATCTGGAAGTTCACGATTCATGTATTGCTGAAGCCTGGCTTGGAGGTTTGGTAGAAACCAACTCAATACTGTAAAGCAATTATGTTTCAATTAAAAATAAATTTAATTTTAAAAAAAGGGGGCTACGGTGGCTCAGTAGGTAAAAAATCTGCCTGCACTGCAGGAGATGCAGGTTCAATCCCTGTGTCAGAAAGATCCCCTGGAGAAGGAAATGGAAGCTCCCTCTAATATTCTTGCCTGGGAAATCCCATGGATAGAGGAACCTGGTGGGCTGCAGTCCATGGGATCACAGCGACTTAGTGACTATATCACCAACACATGAAAATTCTATAATTAAGAACGTTGCTTGATTGCACCCTAGTTTTTTTTTGGCCCCACTGTGTGGTTTTTAGGATCTTAGTTCCCTAACCAGTGATTGAACTTTGGCCCCCTGCAGTGAAAGTGTGAGTCCTAACCACTGGATCACTAAGGAATTCCTTTAATTCAGCACTTATCTTTTGATCATGGGTCTCTTTTTCATACACTACTATTGCTATTGTTAGTTTTAGTAGTAATAACTGAGTACCTATTCTATGTTAGGCATTGGTTGGAAGTGAAATAAATGTGTAAACTCATTTATTACTCATGTCAGTCAACATGTATTAATAGTAGTCATTGCCACTAGCATCATTTTACAGATAAGGAAATTGGGGCACAGAGGAATTGACCCAAGATCACATAACAACTCTGTGGTGGAGCCTGGCTTAAAATCCAGGTGGTCCCAAACTCTGCTCCATCACCTCACCACCAAGTCAAAGTTACTCAGCCAATGTCAACAAATGAGATACAGTTCAGCTGAGACATACTGATGACTAAATCTGCAAAGTATAATGAAAATTTAAAGCCATGTTTTCAGCCATTCCAAAATTTGAGGACCTGAAATGATGTTTGAATACCATTTGTGTGTAACATTTTGAATTCAGTAATTATTACCTCAGTAAATGACTTAATGGGGATAATACCTCGCATCTTCCTTTGGAATAACCCTAATTGGTCTATAATTTATTTATAAGAATAAGGCTCTCCTTTTTGCTAGTGTATAGAAATCATTTCCTGTTATTTCTTTAATGCTTTACTTTCATGATTTCTCACTAATCTAGAAGTTACATATGGCTCCTGTTGTTATCACTTTTTCTTATTAGATACTGACTTTTTTTTTAATGTTAGTTTTCAAGATTTCTAATTCTTGAGTTATTTATATCTTATGTTTTGATGTTTAAAATCAGTCAGAGTCTCAGGAAATTTCATAATAACTATTGTTTGTTTAACAAATTTTTATTTCCAATAAATATAATTGGACCTAATTAAAGTTGGTTTATTTAAGAAACTGTAGGTCTTGAACAATTAAAAGTCACATTTTATTTATTTTTTTTTGAAGTCACATTTTAAAAAGTTCTGGAATTGAATAATGGTGATATTGCACAGCACTGTGAATATACTTAATGCCACTGAATTATAAACTAAAAAATGATTAAAATGTTTAAAAAAGATAAATGTTTAAAAAATAAATGAATGCTGAAAAGAAAAAATAAGTCACATTTTATAAAATTTAATTTTTAAATTTTATAAATTTTATAAATTTTTAAAATTTAATTTAATTTTTTAAATTTTTTTAATTAGCCCAATGACCAGATAATCAATTTTGTGAAACTATAAAGATCCCCATCTCCCTAGAGAACTGTATATTTACTGGATTTAATTTTTACTTGACATTTGCTTTTTCACCAAAATGGAATTTTTTTTATTAAAGCTGAAGCTATCATATTTACAAGACAAACAAATAATTCACCATGAAAAAAGCTGATCTAAATAATTAGACAACATGAGGATTGTCTCAAATTTCTACTTCTGTGCTCCAATATACCTTTTCTTTGATACTTAAGACATATCTGCAGAGACAGTTACAAACAAATGGCCACAAATTGCACTAGCACCTTGTCCCAAGACAGGAAAATATCTGAAACTTAATTGTGGTCACAGAGAAAATACAAATCAATGTTTTCCTGTATGGTTTTCTATAAAATAATTTTTCTTTTTTTTTTACAATATTATTAGGTGGAGCTCAAGAAACTATTAATAGTTATAAGAGCACACCATTATCACTAAATCCAAAGTATTTTTAAATTTTGGTTTCAAAAAGTAACTTGCTTCAAAAAATTAAAAACAGAACTATCATATTATGCAGCAATTGCTCTTCTGGGTATATATCCAAAGAAAATTAAGCTAGTCCTCAAAGAGATAGCTTCACTCTCATGTTCACTGCAACATTATTTACAATATGGAAACAGCTTGAGCATTTTTCAACAGATAAATAGATTGAAAAGATGTAGTTTATATGTACAACAGAGTATTCTTCAATCACAAAAAGGAAGGAAACCCTGCTATTTGTGAAACATGGGTGAAACTGAAGGACATTACGCTAAGTGATAAAGTCAGACTCTTTGGAGACCCCATGGAGTATAGCCCTCCAGGCTCCTCTGTCCATGGAATTCTCCAGAAAGAATACTGGAGTGGGTTACCATTCCTTTCTCCAGGGGTTCCTCCCACCCCAGGGATGGAACCGGGTCTCCTGCATTGCAGGCAGATTCTTTACTCTCTAGCCACCAGGGAAGCCCATAAGCCAAACAGAGAAGACAAATGCTATGATCTCGCTTATACTTGAAATCTACAAATTTCAGACCCATAGAACCAGATGGCTTGCCAAGGGCTGGGGGTTGGCAGGGGTGAGAAAACAGAAAGGTGTTGGTCAAAGGGTAAATATTTCTAGTGATACATAAATTCTATGGATCTAAGTTGCGTGAGTGTGTGCTAAGTCACTTGAGTTGTGTACTACTCTTTGTGACCCCATAGACTGTAGCCCGCCAGGCTCTTCTGTTCATGGGGATTCTCCAGGCAAGAATACAGGTGTGCGTTGCATGCCCGCCTCCAGGGGATCTTCCCAATCGTGGGATCCAACCCAGTGTCTCGCATTGCAAGCGGATTCTTTACCTTCTGATCTACCAGGGAGGCCCCAACCTGGTAATAATAGTTAATAATACCACATAGATAAGTGGGTAAAGAATCGGCCTGCAATGCAGGAGTCTTCCTGCAATGCAGGAGGCCTGGGTTCAATCCCTGGGTCAGCAAGATCCCCTGGAGAAGGAAATGGCAACCCACTACAGTACTCTTGCCTGGAAAATCTCATGGACAGAGGAGCCTGCCGGCTATAGTCCATGAGGTCACAACAGTCAGACACGACTTAGCAACTAAACCACAACCATTGTGTACTTGAAATTTGCTAAAAAAGTAAATCTTGTATTCTCACCACAAAATATAAGGTAACCATGTGAGGTTGTGGATTTATTAACTTGTCATTTAATTGTGGTAATCATTTTTATAATATATGTATATAAAACTTAATGTTGTATACTGTTAAAATACCATATAGTACAATCTAAAATATCATATAGTACAACCTAAATATATTTTTTAAATGCAATTTTACCACTTGTAAAAAATGAAACTAGAACATTTTCTAACACCATACACAAAAATAAACTCAAAATAGATTAAAGATTTAAATGTAAGACCAGCAACTATAAAACTCCTAGAGGAGAACATAGGCAAAACACTCTCCGACATAAATCACTGCAGGATCCTCTATGACCCACCTCCCAGAATATTGGAAATAAAAGCAAAAATAAACAAATGGGACCTAATGAAACTTAAAAGCTTTTGCACTACAAACAAAACTATATGCAAGGTGAAAAGACAGCCCTCAGATTGGGAGAAAATAATAGCAAATGAAGAAACAGACAAAGGATTAATCTCAAAAATATACAAGCAACTCCTGCAGCTCAATTCCAGAAAAATAAATGACCCAATCAAAAATGGGCCAAAGAACTAAACAGACATTTCTCCAAAGAAGACATACAGATGGCTAACAAACACATGAAAAGATGCTCAACATCACTCATTATCAGAGAAATGCAAATCAAAACCACAATGAGGTACCATTACACGCCAGTCAGGATGGCTGCTATCCAAAAGTCTACAAGCAATAAATGCTGGAGAGGGTGTGGAGAAAAGGGAACCCTCTTACACTGTTGGTGGGAATGCAAACTAGTACAGCCGCTATGGAGAACAGTGTGGAGATTTCTTAAAAAACTGGAAATAGAACTGCCATATGACCCAGCAATCCCACTTCTGGGCATACACACTGAGGAAACCAGATCTGAAAGAGACACGTGCACCCCAATGTTCATCGCAGCACTGTTTATAATAGCCAGGACATGGAAGCAACCTAGATGCCCATCAGCAGACGAATGGATAAGGAAGCTGTGGTACATATACACCATGGAATATTACTCAGCCATTAAAAAAGAATTCATTTGAATCAGTTCTAATGAGATGGATGAAACTGGAGCCCATTATACAGAGTGAAGTAAGCCAGAAAGATAAAAGAACATTACAGCATACTAACACATATATATGGAATTTAGAAAGATGGTAATGATAACCCTATATGCAAAACAGAAAAAGAGACACAGATGTACAGAACAGACTTTTGGACTCTGTGGGAGAAGGCGAGGTGGGATGTTTCAAGAGAACAGCATGTATACTATCTATGTGAACAGATCACCAGCCCAGGTGGGATGCAGTGAGACAAGGCTCCGGCCTGGATGCACTGGAAGACAGAGGATCGGGTGGACAGGGAGGTGAGGGGGATCGGGGATTGCGAATACAATGTAAATCCATGGCTGATCATATCAATTGTATGACAAAAACCACTTGAAAAAAAAATAAAATTAAAATAAAATAAAAAATTAAAAAATTAAAAAAAAAAAAAAACTGGAAATAGAAACTGCCAATGACCCAGCAATTCCCACTTCTGGCATACAACACTGCAGGAAACCAGATCTGAAAGAGACACGTGCACCCCAATGTTCATCGCAGCACTGTTTATAATAGCCAGGACATGGAAGCAACCTAGATGCCCATCAGCAGATGAATGGATAAGGAAGCTGTGATACATATACACCATGGAATATTACTCAGCCATTAAAAAGAATTCATTTGAACCAGTTCTAATGAGATGGATGAAACTGGAGCCCATTATACAGAGTGAAGTAAGCCAGAAAGATAAAGAACATTACAGCATACTAACACATATATATGGAATTTAGAAAGATGGTAACGACAACCCTATATGCAAAACAGAAAAAGAGACACAGAAGTACAGAACAGACTTTTTGAACTCTGTGGGAGAGGTGAGTGGGATGTTGCGAACTAAGACAGCAGTTTATATTCCATGGTGAAAAACAGATCACCAGCCCAAGGTGGGATGCATGAGACAAGTGCTCAAGCCTGTTGCACTGGGAAAGATCCAGAGAATCGGGTGAGAGAGGGGAGGTGGGAGGGATCGGGTGGGAATACGTGTTAAATCTATTGCTTTGATTCATGTCAATGTATGACAAAACCCACTGAAAAAATAAAAAAATAATAATAATAAAAAAAAACACACACACACACACAAAATTTTCATCATTATTTTAAAATAGCTGCTATTAAAAAAATCAACAAAAATCCATATGCATGCATTATCACAAGTATTTTCAACCTTATATTTTCACTTGGAAGAAAAGAACAAATCAAAATCATTAGAGCTAGAGAATTACAAGCCCCTTGATGTATAATTTAAAGAAACTAAATTTTGGTCAATGGCAAGAAAAAGAGTTGCAGTCAAATGGCGAAAATAGTGATACACACACTCCTGATATCTGATACCATCTACTTGTGATGATAAAGAACTGAAAGAGCTCATCATTAAATAGTCTTCCTCAAAAGTCACTAGCAGCTCTTTCAAACATAAATGCCTGATATAAAGCATTATGTTCTTGGAAGGGAATTTATTAATTTAATACATTTCATGTGAATGTTTATACAAATTCAGTATTTCATATTCTACTTAAAGCTTCTTATTTTATTTTTCTTATAATCTGAAAAAAGGTAATTTCTTTCAATAAGCTGCATCTGAATACCCATAAATGTTATGAAAAATATTGGAATGTCATGTACAATGCTGTGTTCTATTAATACCACACACAATAAAAGATGTATTTTTGGAAACCCTCACCTAGTCATTCAGATCTACCCAGAATGCCTCGCCATGATCACTTCAGTGTCCAGAATACTTTAACATGGATAAAAACCAACCTATTAATACCAAGATCCTGTTTCTTTTGTGCCTAAACTTGTGAGTAAGTGTCACCCTAATGGATCTTCCAGTCAGTTCAAAGCTCTCTCAAATGGTATCAGAGAATATAAGCAACCTTTTCAATTCAGAGTGTGTTGTGTGAGTAGGGTATGATGGGAAAGGAGGGGTATACCCTAGCCCCAACCCTTCTTCTGTACATAACAGCATTTAACTCTCATCGCAGGGATGCATCCCACTTCTAACCAAAAATAGTCATGCTTTTCTATGCTGAAAGACCAGATAATCTTGGATTATCAGAATCAGCAAATCAGTCAAACATGTGGGATATTGAGAGTCAAGTATAGACATGGGCGACAGCAACAAAAATACAGCAAGGGAGAAGAAAAGAAGGAAAGCTGGGAGACAACTAAAGGGAAGAAGAAAGAGGAGTGCCCATCATTCTAGAAAATATGTCACAACAACCACAATAATGCAAGCTCCTTCAGATTAAAGTTATAATTCCAATTCCACATGGTGACCTGCTGTGCCTCTCAATATCCATCAACATATCATTCAAATTTACCATCTTACTCTACAGAACTTTGCCTAATGAATCCCACCTTATTCCTCTATTTTCTCTACTCAGATTAAGGTATAAAAAGTGATTTGCTTTGTTATGGACTATTTTTTAACCTCTGCAACCCTCTTCAAACAAAATCTTAGGAGGAGTTCAATGAATAAAACAGAAAAATCACATACTCTTCTGTGTTGAAGCCAGGAGGGAAGTCCATGAAATTCTTATAATGAAAGCATACAATTTCTAGCTATGTTGTTTTGTGATCAACCTATATTATGTTCCATTTTTATTTGAGAGTTGTCTGTGTAAACAGCAGTGCCTCTCAAACTCTAATGAGCATAGTATGAATCATCTAGGGGTCTTGTTGAAATACAGATTCTGATTCAAGAGGTCTGGAGAGGAACTGGAGGGTCTTTATTTCTAACAAGCTCTCAGATTTTGCCAATGCTGCTGGATCTTGGACCATAGGCTGCACAGTAAGGTCCCGTGTTACTAGCTGTAGGCTAAACCTGGAGCAGAAAAAAGAAAGTACAAATGTTCATTTCCTGTCATTAAAGATCTTAAAACTAAAAGTAATCTACAGGAACTGATTATTGACCAATAAAGCTTACTGCCTAACTTCTCCACTAAGAACTTGGCCGTGCCAGGAACATCCTCAAGATCTCTACACCTCAGTTTTCTTCCATATTCAGGTTCATTTTGGTTCCATGAGTCTCAAGGCAAAGTGATATAAATCTAACTGCAAGTGCAGAGTGGGTTGAGAGATCCCAGGAGAGTCAGAGTAGTAGGGGACACTTCAAGTTAGATCCAGTCTGTGAGCTGGGATCAGGCATCAGGCAAGTTCAAAGCCTTGGCTTGGCATGGCATTATTGGAGACTACGGGCTCCAATGCTGAAGTCACTCACTTGAGTTCTGCACTGCCATGCCCCTCGTGGTATTTGCCCTGGATGAAAGGAATGAGAAAAAACAACAGTCTGATAGCGACACAAATGATTCAGACACACAAGTCTCCAGGGACTAGGCAGATAAGGTAAATGAGTGACACTGTCCCCAGGCCAACAGGGCCTAATGTCACAGGAGTGTGACAAAATGAAGGTGCTGCTACAGGGATCCAGACAATTTTGCAGTGTAGAAATACAGATGTGTTGATTGCCCAGAAGTAGATATTCAGATTTTTCAATGAAGTAGAAATACTAATTGTTTATGACAATCTTATTTAAAATACAGTGTGTGCTGGGTAATGGAACCTGTGTGAGGATCTCTAGTTTATAATCTTCCAAAGAAGAACTGGATTCCATGTGCAGCCATCATGGCTTCCAAAGAAACCTAAGTGCCCCCAAGAGTGAGAATCCCCTTTCTTTAATAATCAAAAAGGAATTATTATTAATACATAGCAACCTGCAATTATCTTAGTATTTTTTTTTCTTTTTCTTTTGAAAGTTCTTGCTCACTGTAAGGCCCTTGTAGTTAATGATAGACTGAAAGTACTTCAAGTGTAAACTGTTCTGTTCTGTCAGAGGCTGCCTATTGTCTGAGGGCTGTACATGGCTATTGGTTAGCATCTTGCTCTTTTAGGGGAACAAAAGTTCACTGATTTTGCTATTTACGAAGTTTTTATGGCACTTATTTTATAGTAGTAGCCAGATGTTGGATAGACTCATTGCATATTTCAAACATATCCAAATGATACAGGAAGGAAATATAAACAGATGCCCACTGAGGTCTCTCTTTTTTTAACAGAAATGAACTTGTCTTCTCTCTTATCTTCTATCCTCCCATCAAATTCAACACATTGAAGAATGGTTGGGAAAAAAAGAGAAAAAACAAACAAGCAAACCAACTGACCCAATCAAAAGGTCTTAATATCTTCCAGTTAAAGATTCTTAGATTTAGACAAGGTCTGGCAATAACAAAATATTCAGTCAACTTAGCTATCATTTTATGTAAACCATTTATCCAACTCTTGTGTCATGTTTATGAAAAAAATGAAAAAAAAATAAACACATTGCTTGTTACATTGACTTATAAGCACAATAATTTAACTAACTTGTTTTCACTTACTAAGTTGTCAGAGTGAATGGAGAGAGCTAACCTTGCTTGGCCGTAGATTTATCCTTGTGGAGTTTGCTCACTCAAGGAGTGAACCTGATGACTGGAGTTATAAGACTCAAGATCCAGGATACTAAGCAGGAGGTTTATTTTTCCAGATCTTCAAACCAAAGTCAGCGAGATGCTTTCCAGTAATCATAAAAGTATGAAATGTGCATTGGAAAACAGGTAATCTCTGACAAAATATAACTGAACAGTCCCTTGCTTGAAACATTTAAATAAGAAAAGAAATAGCAATAAACAAGACTCTTACTAAAACAAAATAGTTCACTAATATCACTCTAGGCTGTTTTGCACTCCTTTCTTGGCATCAGGTCCACCCACCAATCTGTTTAGATATGACAGCAGATGCACGCAAACCCAGCCCAGATCTTCTGACCCCCAGCCCTGAAATGCCCCACCAAACTTCACTGATGTAAAGTAATAAATGATTGTTTCAAGCCACAGAGTTTTGAGGTAGTTACACAGCAATAGATTACTGATATGTTTGGCTTTCATAATTTTCATTTCTAAGATGGAATTCACAGAGTTATAAATCATATGAATCTATCTTTACTGTATTTTTTAAGCAGATAAAAATAGATTCAATTAAATCGATAGCTTATAGTGAAAGGCCTATTTTGAAAGGCCTGTTTTTGTTTTGCTTTTTTTTTAAGTAGCGTTCTTTAAGAAACAGGGCGAAAAGTTAAACAAACTGAATTAAGTAGCAGATATATGTTTAGATCTTAGCAAGAAAAAAAGATATATTCAGAATTTTCTGTAAAATATGATCCCCTCTGAACATGCTGCATACACATTAAACCAATATTGTCCTAGCAATCAGTACGTATTTATCAGTTGTGCACAATAGCTGCAGTGGATTTCAACAGCTGCTTGAGGTTTACCGTTTGGTTCCATGTATTTTTCATCAGCACCCTCCCGAAGCATCCATTATACATTATACATGCTCCGTGCTTCCACTGCCTTAGATTCAGCAGAGAAATAGTGCTCTAAATAGGCCTGGAATGTGGTTCCAAGAAACTTGAGTGTGTTAGGAACTTGCTAACAAGTTGTGTTTTTTGTTTTTTGGTTTTTTTTGGCTAAGGTATGTTCTACCATTTCCATTTGCTTTATCAATATATGTTTGCATTTAATTCCTAAGAGTATCAGAAAAAATGCACATTTACTATAAAATTCTATTTATATGTTCCAAGATAGATCTTTGCGATGTTTTAAGAAAGAGGTAGGCAAACTTTTTTCTGTAAAGGGCCAGATAGTAAATATTTTAGAGTTTGCTGGTCCTAAAGTTTCTGCCACAATTCTCAACTCTATCACTGCAGAGTGAAAGCAGCCATTGACAATATGTAAATCAATGGGTGTGCCTGTATTCCTATACAAATATATTTTTTAAAAATAGAAGACAGATCTGAATTTGGCCTGGAGGCTGTAGTTTGGGGCCCCTGTTTAAGGTATTCACTATACTTCAGTTTATTAAGTCACAAAGGATTATAGAGGGTTGAGAGAAGATTGCAACTGGTCTGTGGGGGTCCAGGTAAGAGACAGCATGAAACTACCCAGTCTGTTGATAAATTTAAAACTAGTCACTGGAGAATAGAAAGAAAAAGGAGAGGTAAGAAGTATGCAGACAAAACTTCAAAGAGATTCCTTCCTTAAGAGTATTCCTTTCCCCTACATCAAACATTCACTCGCTTTTGGGTTTAATTTGGCATAGCCACTTTGCAAATTTGCTTTGCAGTATCCAATAGAGCTGAACATGTATGAACCCTAAAACCCAGCAATTACACTCCTAGGTGTGCAACCAACAGAAATACATACATATATGCACTATAAAGACAAGGCGGAGGTGACATGTGTATACCTACGGTTGATCCATCTTGATGTATGGCAGAAACCATCACAACTGATTTGAGGAGGTGACTCATTAGAAAATACCCTGATGCTGGGAAAGATTGAAGGCAGGAGGAGAGGGGG